>NW_024001204.1:0-4968 GCF_014805625.2 Glossina fuscipes
AAGAAAACTTATTAAGCTAAAAAATTCAATGCCTTTCTTATTATTCTCATCCGTTTGGAGTCAATTCCGTACTCTCTCTTCTATTCTGTTCAGAGTAAATTTTCCGATTCATTTGCACGAGCCCTTCAAAAGACTATAAACATTTAGTAAATGAAAACTCAATATATGAGTTAGATTTAGTAAATGAAAATTATACATAAATTCCAAACTCATTATATAAGTTAGATGTATGGATCGATTCAAAGCTAAGCTGTGTTAAGCGTATAACATTTTGATGAAAGTTTGAAAACCCTCTGTCTAGCTGTCCTCATATAAGAATGAAATAACGCTCATGTGACTTTCAACATATAATTTTAATCCGAAAATGTCTTCAAATTACAGCTGATTACTATTATGAATTGTTTACATAAATAAATAGAAAATTCTTAATTATAATAATAATTGTGTATTATTATTTGTTTTCGATTGCGTTCTGAGCGAGTAGTATCTGGTGGTTGACGCCGATTGCGTTCTGAGCGTGTAGTATCTGGTGGTTGCCGCCGATTGCGTTCTGAGCGTGTAGTATCTGGTGGTTGACGCGTAGCTGGTGGTGGACGCGTAGCTGGTGGTGGACGCGTATCTGGTCGAAAACGCCGATTGCGTTCCCGCCACCTACGCCCTCCGCGGCGATGATGCGGGCCCCGAAAATTGTTGTTGACATGTTCTCTTCCGGTCTCTGAAAATATAAAAAAAAAGGTTAATCATTCTAAGCTAAAGAAAAACTTAAAAAATTTTACCTTCCCGTAAACTTATTTTGCATTTTGATAATTTGTTGTGTTCTGAAAATATATATAAAATGAAATTGTTAGAATTATATTAAAAAATAAAATCTTACCTGCCATTTTAACTTCTGTCTTGAATTATTATAATATTTTTGCGCTGTTTTCAGCACTGTAAAAAAAAGGATCGTTACTCTTTCATATTAAAAAAATAATTTTTAACAATGTAAGTTATCAATATATTGTATGAATTACTTTATTTCATTTTTTGTATGCATTTCGGTTATATTTTAAATTTTATTATTAAAAATTATTCTTATAAAAATTATACAATTTAAACACCTTGAGAGATAATGCAAATCCTTAAATACGAGGTTATGAAAAAATACATTTCCTATGTGAATACGTCAAAATCAATAAGAAAAAAAAACCAATAACAACTTTTTGAAAATTGTCCACAATAGAAATATTGTGAAAAGCGAATTATAAAATTTCCAAAGTAAACAATTTAAAAATTGTCTATCAATAGACATATTGTAAAAAGCGAATTATAAAATTTCCAAAGTAAACAATTTAAAAATTGTCCATCAATAGACATATTGTGAAAAGCGAATTATTAAATTTCCAAAGTAAACAATTTAAAAATTGTCCATCAATAGACATATTGTGAAAAGCGAATTATTAAATTTCCAAAGTAAACAATTTAAAAACAAACCTCCATACAGGTAAGTCCATTTATAAAATTAAATTCATTTTGTAATTGATTTATTAATATATTATTGGAAATCATATCGATTTGGGTTTGGGAAGTCTGCTGAATTTGTTGCTGTTGCTGTTGACCAGATGTATACGTAAGTACCGCATTAATGGCTTCACGATCGCGTTGACTCAAACGGGGATTGGCAAGTTGTACTAATAAGCCATGTTTAGAAATTTCACCTAAATTAAAAACATTTCTTTGCTTATTCGTCAACGCATTCCTTGCACTCCTAGCTGACCTTTTGATAAACCGATCAGCAGCATTTGAGCTTCTGGACGACTTAAAATTCCCTTCAGTTGCAATGTAGCGAAGAGGGCAGCTTGATGCTGGTGCTGTAAAAAGAAGTTGTGTTTGCTGTATGTGTGATGAATCGTCGTTGATGACTGCATAATGCTTGGTTTTTGTTGATAAGATTGTCTGAACAGCAAATTTGCGAGATTTTCACCATTGCAAATAGGAGTTTGCTTGTATATACCCTGAGTGTCGTCTTTAGTGATTAACAAATTTCCGAACATTTTCCGTATCTTGTTCCTTCGCATCGTTAATAATACTGTTTCCCTTGTTAGGACTGGTATGAGTTGTACAGTTTTCAGCCTCCAACTCTTGCACCGAGGGATTTGGGATAATTGAACATTGGATATTGAGCCAGAGGCGAATAAAAATGCAGATCAGACTCGTTTTGTGTTTTCATTGCATTCTTGAAAAAGTCACTAATCGAGGCTGATGAATTGGCTTTTTCTACGCATTCAGAGGCATTACGTTTTATGTCGCAAAAAAATGGCAAAAATCGTGAACTATTATTGTAATACAATGGATAACGCGATTCGGCGCTTCCTCCATTGTTTTGAAAACCGCCGATATGATTAAAGGAGCGTAATGGTTTATTATTTGCTGGAAATTGGTCATAGTGAAAAGGCAGCGTTTGTTTTTTTGGACTTGCATCCTTTTTTCCGCTATCATTCTTGTCCTGAGCGTTTGCGTTAACTTCATTTTTTTTAAGGCTTATGGAATGTGTACTATTTTGAACGTGTGATGACCATTTTAATTCAATCTATCGAAATTTAAAATAAATATTAAAAAGTTTGAATATACGGATATAATTTTTTGCAATTTAGGAAAATATAAGAAATTGTTTACCAAATTAGCTTTTTGAATGCGATTTTCTTTAAACTCGTCGTTATCGATATCATCACCTTCAGCAGAACCTTCTTGTTTATGATTTTCCGACAATAAACTTTCTCGATCGTGGTCGGTCATCATCGAAACCGCACAGTGCAATTGTATCCAAACGTGACGTTGGGCCACAACTGAACCATTCGGGTTTTTCAGCCTGATCCTTAGATTGTTGCTCATGTCTTTGTTCTGCTTCTCGATCTTTCAAGCTAGATACAAATAAAAATCCGGATATTACTGGTTTCACATAGTTTTTGGTGACAATATCATGTCTATCCTTAAAAGACGATTTTTCTTCGCTCTCATTTCCATCCGTTGATACTGGAAAATATGGGAAAAGATTACAGTTTCAGGATATACAAATGACTTTAAAGATCGATTAACAATAAATGTACTCAAATCGCTATTTCGCATTTCTGCTGAATTGTGGTTATTATAATGTTGAGATGCCATATAAATATCAGACCACTTATTAGGTTGTAGACGTCCGCTCCAATGCGACGTTGGTTGCTTATAATAGCAGGATCCTTAAACATGAAGCAGTATAAAAGACATTTATCTGCTTTAAATAAATATAGAGAAACTAAATTTTGCGATATCTACCTTAAACTCAAATGGCTGTGGAGGTTGACTTCTAATTATCGACTCATCCATAACCTTGCGTTTAAAGAACGCTAGCATCATGTCATTCTAACCCGATTTTCCATTGTTTTTATTCGTATCAACAATACTTGCGCAGCCGTTTCCACCGCTGTTTCTAAAGTCTGTCATGTAATCGGAACTTCTGCATATCTTAAGACGTTTCAGGCGTGCTTCCAATTCAATCACGCAACAATCGATAATTATAGGCGAATGATTACCCCGTTTAACTTTGGCAGTGGTTACGTATTTGCCTATAAGCAATAGACTACCGCGAGAGTATTGTAATAACGAAGCGTTCATCAAGGATTTGCATTTCTCCAAATGCTTCCCATCATTATCTGTGGACGATCTGCTCGCCAACGCGACAGGCGATGGCGAAGATGGAACTGATTTGTAAGTGGTCAGCGTATCTGTTTTGCCTTTCGAATTATGGTGCGGCCCTTTGGCTGGAAGGTATGTCATATGAGTAGGCGGTGGTAGAGGTATAGCTACAGATATAGCTGCCGGCTTTTCCATCATCTGCTTTTCGATCAATTTTTGTATTTTAAGTGCACGTACCGGTACTACGAAAATTTCCTCAAATTTCGATTTTTTCGGAAGCTCCATTAATGCCATTTCGTTGTTAGGCTTATTATCTAAGGCTTTAACCTAAAATATCAATTGATTTCATTATGTATTTAAATATTGTCAATTTCAAGATAGTAGTCCAAAGATTATATTGCAAAAATAGTTAATTTTTACGACTTTTTCACGGTTTTTTCGAAAAACATTTGGCAGGCAGCAAAAAAATAAAAACTGGTATATAATTAGTATAAGAAAAAACTGCAGCAATATTGCAATCAATTGACGGTAAGTCCAATGCAAATGGAGATCGCGAAAATGAACAAAAACAATGAAAATTGCCGTTAAGTAACGCTTTTTGTTTTTGTTCGTCTTCATTAGTGTTGTTAAGCTACAAATGCGTTGCCATTTCTAACATTGTAAAAATTTAATAAAAAAAACGGTATACCGCATTTGCAATAGAACAAATTAAGAAGTCCATTACTGTCAGATTACTGCCAAATGAAAAACTTGTGGCTTTTCTCACCATTTCTTCAGTTCTTCCAACGTAGCGCCTCTTATTTCTCTGTTAATAGTTTAATCACATATTTCAATAAATTTCAAATAAATTTCGTTTCTTATAATACAACATTAGTGTAAGGTAAATATAAATTAGACAAATAATTTATAAATTTAAAATAAATCTTTTGCTTTGAAAGGAACTTTTGCAGGTTGATGATAGCTGCAAAGTGTTCCGTTTGAAGCAATTCAAAAAAATAATTAAAAAAATTAATAAAAAAACAAAAAAATAATTAAAAAAATTAATAAAAAAACAAAGACGGAACTTACAATCTTAGTTTATAGAGTTTTATTATTATTCATTTGAAACTTACATTTAAGCTTTTTTAAGATTTTAAATTTTTATTACTTTGTAGTATTGTGTTATTTTGTAAATATTGTAAATTTTTTTGGTCAATAAGTCGAATTCCAAAAAAAAGGCTTTTTTTTATTTGAAGATAATTTAGATATGTTATTATGTTCAATATTTTGTTCGCAGTGTTTGAAAATTTAATAAATTGAATTTAAAAAAGTGAG
>NW_024001205.1:0-4774 GCF_014805625.2 Glossina fuscipes
GTTGTAGAAGGTGCTATCGTCTTGATCAGACAGGGGCAACACTCGGCTCGCTTTGAAATTATTTAATTTTCTCGCACATAGCATTGCTACAAGCGGATTGTATATGCCATCATGACTGACTCCGCTGCCCAGCTATCAAACATTAAATGTGTTTAAGTGTTTTTGTGGTTCCTTAAGCCATAAAATGATCGACTTAAAAAGAAGGAAAACATGGATGGAATTCATTTTTAATTATATTTTTGAGTTTGTTGCGGGCTCTAAGAAGAGTTGCATGGCCCTGGTCTTCATGCAGAATCAATTGATGCTATATCTATAACAAACCACAATTTTCTATTTTTGACAGCGTATAAGCAATAAGCTGCAAGAAAAAATTTTTATTTTATGGTGCTTCTAAACGTACTTCCCTGCGTACGTCCAGATGGTCCAAGCCTACAAAGCGCGACATTTTTTAACCTTAACTTGATAAAATCGCGCATTGTTTCGATGATGAATCAATTCGTCGGTTTTCCTCATTAATAAAGTGATCGGAGAGGATTTCTTATTATCGAATATTATGGCTCCAATATTCTTAATAGAATGGAGTAACTGGCTTATAAAACTGTATCTTATATTCAAATATCATGTCAAAACATGTTTTCTTCAAAAGCTTCAATTTTAATTATACTCAGGGAACTTTTACGCTTATATAACGTCTATTACGATTTTCCCTATTTTTTTTTTTTTAATTTAATTTGAATAAATTCTTGTAAATCCAGGTACGTAGAGGAAGATTTTTGTTTTTAGTTTTTAGGAGAAATATTCTTTTTAATCGAACACATTTTCATTGTATTTAATTTATTTGTCTTCCCACTACCTCCCGCTGTGATATATGGGTTTATTAAGTTTTCTGCGGATGTATGCACTATGCAGATGTCTCTTGTGGTTTAACCTGAGTATCTATATGGGAACTTAATTCGGGTTATTTGTACGTGAACTGCGTCCCTCTAGAAAGTTAGGCAATCCCTATAAGATAGGGGCATCAATTACAGCTGGACTACTAGACTGATTTACAGCGTATGGCAAATAAATTCACTCTAGCAAAGGTTGAGGTCTATCATTACCTCTACTTATTCGCTTTAGGAATAATTGAAAACCAGGATACTTCCCGAAAGACCATACCCAGTAGTCTGGACTCACTATCATAGCTATAAAGCTTCCATTCTAAAGGATTTTTCAAGTAGAGGCAGATGGTGGGTAGACCCGTGACCACCGTCGTGTTTAAATTTAGACTATAATACCTCCAGCTTTACCTAATGCGAAGTCGCACTTGTCAAACCATCCCGGAAAGCTAAATCCAAACCATTTTTTCTCAAGAAATTTGTGGGCAACAACACCAACGTAGTGTACAACACAACTGTGTCTTTTTGCAGATGGTTTCTGTATCCTCCATAGCAGTAGTCTATTGAGAAAAGAACTGCTCTTTTATAAAGAAAACAAAACTCCGTCCAGTGAATCCCTGAGCTTTCTATGAGGAAAATGTGTCGCCAATTTATAGATAGTCAAGTTTTAAACTCTTCTTCGTCAGTCAAAGACCGTTACCAGGGATTACCATGCGGAGATGAGGGTTTCGGCACGCCTATGGACCGATTAAAAACATAGTTCCTATGCAACGGAAGGACTTGAGACTGACCGACCTTTGGTATACCGATCGATTCAGAAACATTTCCGTCTTGTTTTCTTATGTTCAAACTACCGGCCGCAGTTTTTGAGATAACGAAGGACGAACACTTTTGGAAATGGTTCGCATCGGTACACTTACGCAATCACTTCTCATTTATCGCTTCGTTTTGAAAAATTGTTGAATAATTGTATTAAGCGAAGCGATGTACGGTGCAGGGTATTTAACAGTAAGCCGTGAAACACTATAGTCTTTTTACTAATTGTAGCTATAGTGTAAAAACTTATGAGAGAAGAATGAATTCAATGTTTGCTTGAGATAATCGCTTATTACATGAACGTTAATGAGACGCAAATATAAATGCCCGGAGTTTTGCATACTTTTTGTAGTGTCACTGGTCTATGGCTTTTAAATTTGCACGCACTAGTGCCCTTGCATTTGCATATTTGTGAGGACACTCTACACATGTGCAGCAAATTCTGGTTTGCAAACTGTTGTTTTAACGATTGAATATTCCACATATACCTGACAAATAATATACTTACGTTCTATATACACTGACAATGCGTTCGTGAGTAGATATGTATATAATTTTCGTTTGGTAAGAATAAGTAACGGCAGTAACGGCATCGCCTGATTTTGCGCTTTGTTCCTTTCTTTGCAACAATAGCGTCTAGCCGCTAGGTAGCCAACGCAAAAGAAAAAAACAGAAAAAGGAAAAAAGAAATCATGCGAGGAGATTAGGTTTTGCTTTGATTGATTTGTCTGCTAATAGGGAGTCGCGTAACAACAGCCAAATGCGCAGCATCTTCAGTTCCCGCAGATCTTTTTCAAATCGCATCTCAAGATATAACTCAAAAATAAAAATTCTTTGAAAAATATGTTTAGTCAAAATATAAAAAATACAGTATGTTGTAAGGGATTAACGGTTTTACACATAGTAAAAAAACAAAGTTAGTGGCACTTAAGAAGTGCTGTGTCATGAACACACATACAAGCAAAAATGTTTTGGTACAATGCATGTATGAACATTTTGATATATTTTCAATATGAGGCTTTGAGCGAGATAAGAGCTGAGAAAATTTCAAAATAAAATATTAAAGAAAAGTTTTAAAAAAAAAAAAAAACGGTAAAAATGTTTTAAATAACTCAAGTGAAAAGCGTAAGGATATATTTTTGTAAAAAGAAAAAAAAAGGAAAAGATGTATAAGAAACAAGGTATACGGAATTGGTGGGATATTACAAAACTACAAAGAAAAAGATGAGCATAATACGGCATTGAGTAACATTGTTAATAACATTCTTGAAAAGAAAAAGGAAAAGAAAACTAAGAGAAGAAAAACTCATATCAAAAAAAAGAAGAGGAAAAATTCATTTAAAGTTTTTTATGAAGCTTTGAATTGCCTAGTAACAAAACAAGTAAGGGAGAGTTCGGTAAACTTCGACGCAGTTTCATGAGTGCGGAAAGTTAAGAGATCACAGTGTATGAAAACTGGATCGTATGAGAGTCGTTCCTTTTTTTTGCTCTTTGATCGATGAGAAGGTAACAAGCTTTTAGTCGTTGAAGACTACTTGTTAGGTGTGACGTGGAAAAAGCAGCGGCGTGCACTAAAGCGAGCTTTTAAGAGAAGAAAATTTCAAAGTTTATCTACTACTTTACTTTCCTTTCTTTTATGGTTTAAACGACGAAATAAACAAATGAAATTGAATAAATATTAAGATCGGCACTTTGTAAGAAAGATGAAAAGAAACGTTATGCGTATAGGTGAGTGTAATTGCAAACATTACATGACCTTTTTACTCCAGTCCAGTCATCAGCTAAGTTGCCTATGTACCTAACGAAAGAAATAAATATGTAATATTCATCTGGACATGTAATTAAGTTAAATATGTGTGTACTGATTTGCAACCAACAGCAACAGCAAGGTGAACCTTATTTTGATTTTGTTTTTTTGCACATATAAAAGCTCTTATAGAATTAACGAGAAACCAAACGAATCAGAAACGAAACAAAAAGAAATACAAATAATAGATTTTTTTCTACTAAAGAAATGAAAAGAGTTTTTTAGCATCTAATGTTGAGAAATGTGAAAAAGTTGCATGGTGGAATTGTCAAAATTTATAATAAACCTAACGAGTTGATTCTGGGGCAAATGTGTAAAAAGTCGGTTTAACCCAAGAATAGTCTTAAAAGGAAAGCCGGAGCGTGTTTTAAGAAAAAATATTTAATAAAACCACTGCTTATGACCACAATATTTGCCGTTGCTACCACAGAAGAAGGTGCTCATTGGAAGAAAGGTAAGGAGGCGCAGCGGTTCTGTTCGGTTGGACAAAATGCGTTAAGGGCCGGAGCTGCTACAGAGTAAGGAAAGCTCGATTGGCAACTGCATCTCATCCTGAGATAGTCCACTGGGAGCAACAAGATCAACGACTTTGCCGTTGGATCTGCCGCTTCACACAACGGCAGGTATTTACCTTTTTTGCTGTTGTTTTCTGTTTCCTTATGAGCCGCGATGAGTGGCTAATGTGAACGTGCTACCGCAGTAGCAGAAGTGCGATGAGGGGGAGCGCGTGAGGAAAGGTAGGGGGACCTCAGACAGATACGGACGGACGAAGAAAAGACCAGCGGGTGATGCACCGGACACACGAAATGAGTATACAGTGCAAAGGAAAGATCCTTTTTTTTTGTTAATTTAGTTGTAATATTAGATAATATTTTTTGTTGTGATGCGGAATTGCGGGCGGAGGGCATCCGCTCAACCGATGAAGAGCTGGGCATTACAAGGTTTATTACATAAAAATAAAAGCTCTATTACTTCCTACTTTTGATGAATTTTCGTACGCTGACGTGTTTTGACGAACGGTATTGAAAACGGTTTAGATAGGTCCACTGTTTCGACCACTCCCCATATAATGCCTTATTTTGAAAAGTGTTTGTGAGAAGAACTGTAATTTTCCAGCGTCCATGCAATAGTTTTAAGTATGGATATATAACTGTTTCCTTTTTTAATCATTTTTAGGGTAACGATGATGCCTATAAAATCGTTGCTGACTCGTTTAATATTTTATATATAATAACATAACAAATTCCATAAGCAATGAAAATGAAGAAAGTTT
>NW_024001206.1:0-3708 GCF_014805625.2 Glossina fuscipes
AAGCAAATTGCATTGTGTAGGATTGAGCGTACATTAGGTTGTGAAGATGACAGTCGAGTGGCTCGTAATGTGGATAATCAGGGGGCTGTAAAAATAACTTCAAATTCAAGTCTTCATAACCGAAGCAAATAACTTGATACTAAAAATAGGGACGTAAAAATTGTAATTTGTTTGAAACAACTTCAATACTTTGCAGTATACACACGGAGGGCGTTGCGATGGTTTTCGGACTATTGTAACATGCACCATTTGTAAGGCATGCGGGATAGCAAACTCATAACAACTTGATACTATTTTCTAAATCAATGTTAATCTGATGGACGTCTCGCTTCGTCCGTCTGACGTCTGTCCATGTTTCCCTATCAGCTTTTCAGACTTTTGTATAGCTCTGCACTATTGGTGAGTTTTTTAAAAGAAAGAATGGAATTTATTTTCTGTAGGGAAGCCAACCCACGTTTCCATCTCATTGTAAATGTACTACTCGACTCTATCAGACTCTCAAACAATGATGTGGGGGATTTCAAGAAAATATTTATGTAATTATATAAAAAATCCATAAACCTAGAACTTGTTGATATCCACTATCAGCTCGTAAACAAAATTTGATCGCATCGAAAAGCAAAGATAAATTCGAAGGATAATAATTGATATTATGTCGATTTTATATAATAAATTTATTCGACATGACAACACTTCAGGTAAGTTTGGGAAAATTGGATACGTATTTGCACACGCCCCCGTATTTATATATGATTTTATTACTTTTTTACTGATTGGTAAATCAATCACAAGCCCAACTCTAGTTCTGATAAATCTTGATAGCACACTGGTATTCTGAAATATTGCGAAATATTGGGGTTATTGTCCATCGTGCTCGTTGTCCAACGCGCTATTGTCGTCGTATACGTGCTACATTTTTTCAGTATTTTATGGCCTCGATAAAGTTCGCGTATTTCACTTCTCATTTTCCCGTAGTTCTTTACGAAAATATTGGCAGAGCCACTGTGGACGGATTTATTTTAATTTTTTCTTACCTTCTGAAGACCAAAATAAAGGACGATTTTACACCTAAGCTAAGTATTTTACAGTTATTTTACGTGTAATGGTTCGTAACATATTTAATATGACTTAACAATTGTAAACAGTGAGTTGTGTTAGAGCGTAGCAAACGTACGCTCGTCTTATTCGATGTTTTGTCATGTGAAAAACATTTTGAACGTTTAAAAATTGAGTATTATGATGATAAACAGAATCTTTACAAAATAGGTTAACAAACCACTTATCTTAAAGTACACCGTTTTTCGTAAATGGCGTCAAGGATTTGTTTAAAAAGAGGTCATTGAACACACAAAATGCTAAGCATTACTCCACCATTTACTAACACGAAAAATTAAAAAAATTTTAGAAGAAAAAATTTCAAGTACCACTGGCAAAACAATTTGCAAAAGACTCAAACTTTTCAAGAGGTACAAGGTACATACTTGCAACGCCCGCTCCTATGCACCTGAACACCGATGTTTTCAATGTTTTTTGCTTCTTACTCATTGAATATAACACATACACCATGAAAATTTCCATTTTTATTCTGAAAATAGCAAAAGTCACTCGCGCCCCTCCAATATAACACAGTATGAAAATTTAGTTCTTTTTCTATATTTTACGAGAATTTCAATGGGTATAAAAGGTTCGATCAAGACCGAATACAATTTTATTAACAGTTTATAGTTTTTGTATTGGACGTACGACAAGCATATTTGTTTCTGTTTGGTAATCTGCACTAATTTCAATATGTCTGTTACTTATTCACGCAGATACGTTTAGCGTGCAAAAAGAAACTCTAACATAAGGGTATATACAAATCAGCTAGAAGGCTTCAAATCATGTTGCTCCGTTAAAACCGTAACCATTAATTCCTACCAGTACCAAAATATACATTATAAGATGCATTGTAAGTGTAGAAGTGGGCTTGATTTTGCTCTAAACGTGTTCAACGAATCTTCGAAGGTTTTCAAACTCAGTGGTAAGGCATTCCTATATCGAGCAACACGAACAATAAAAGATTGTTAGACAAGCGTGGTATTATGAAAGGGCTTCTGTTCGATCTAGAATAGCACAGTCGTCCTATTAAAAGGCTGTAAAAGGGATCAATATTTAATGATTTTGTAGAAATAGATAAGCAACCTAAATTTTACATAATCGGGAAGGGAGACTTTTTAAAAAGTGTGAACGAAGAAGTAGAGATGGCCTCTAAATTTGGCACTATAAATAAAATGTGTTGTACGGTCAACAATGCTTTGAAGCCTATCTATGTTATTCCTTGGGCACTCAGAAAAGACATCAGTACAATAGTTAACATGCGTCATGAGGGGGGAATGTGCAATGGTAATTTTAACTGTTACGAGCCGATGTAGTTTTAGATTGTACAATTTCTGGAACAAGGCAAACTTTATCAGAGACACTGTCAATGAGGGAACGAAAGTTGTCTTTGCGATCAAGGCTTAGCCCAAGACATTACATTGTTTAGAATGGTAAGATGTTTTTATATTGAGGCTGAATTATTTAGCACGGGAAGAATTGAAGAATAACTTACTGCTGTATATTAATTGATTCATATTTATATTATTTTATCAATCCAATCCAAATCTGTTCAACTCGATTTAATTGAATTTACTTCCGTTCAATTCGAACCGTTTTAATTTTTGCACTATTTTAATGCTGATTTTAACTTTTTGTTATTACATTTTACGTACCAGTTAATCAATTTTAAAGCGATGCTCACCGTTTTATCAACTTTTTTCTTTTTTTTTTACATTAAAGTTTGGCGTATTTTTATAAATTGATTCGAACAATGTTTCATATTCACTAGAGTTGGTAAAAATTTATTTTGCTTCCCTATAAGACATCCCTAGAAAGAAAACTTTATAATACAATATAGTTTTGCACTAATTATTCGCTTATATTCACTCTCTGCAGCGTTCGATATAATCCCGGACAAGCTTTGCAAACTTGATATATGAATTTAGATGTATGTACTTCTTTAAATTGTAAGTGCTCGAAGAGCCATAAATATTTTGCGATACTAACCCTATAAAAATTTATGTACTTGTTTCGTAGGGTTTGAATTTGTTGGGAAAATGTAAGCTTACAAATCGTAAATATCTTTTTAATAAAATAGCAACATAACAAAATTAACTGAAGACTAGAAAACGTCTTTCGTTTTTAACAGCTCTAACTACTTCGCCTAGTTATTCGCTCCTTTGGGTAATATATTGCACACTATTTCCATTCAAAGGCGTACTGTTTATGGAAGCCCGGAGGGGTCCAAATCATTGATCCAAATTTTGGAACTTAATTTAATTTCCGAAAATAGACCTTTGAATGGGTCGAAAAAGTTGTCCAATCTGAACCAGTTTCGATAGCGTTCGTCCTTGGACGAAAACGTGACAATATGGCAAATTTCACCATAATATCTCAAAAATTGCAGCCTGTAGGTTGAATACAAGTTCACATGGACAGACGGCTCAGATCGATCCAGAAAATGATTCTGCTTCGAGCCGTAAAAGAAGTTCTTATGGATGTTATATACGTCCGCACGAATTTAATGCACCTTGTACCACAAGTGGCGTAGGTTATGAAAACACTGCAATAAAAGAAAGAAAGGTAAACATCTTTTCTTACATCGCTACGTCGTTACTTTCATTCTTTGGA
>NW_024001207.1:0-1486 GCF_014805625.2 Glossina fuscipes
CATGTGTGCAAACAGTTATGGGTTTACTCATCACTTGGGTCTGTAACCGCTGCCGGTGTGGCTTCGTGGTAGACTTGTACATGGTTTTTTCTTTTCTCTCCCTTACTCATTTACACATGAATCTTATCTTTTCCATAACGTATTTCTTTACATTTTCATCATCTTTTTTCTTTACTTCTTTTTAGCTACTTGTATCAGCTTTTATTAATGGGTTTTTTTCACAATTGTCAGGCGTTTGCAAACGATATTATTAGAGGTCCTTGAAGGCTATTCGTTATGCAAAAGGAAACGTTTAGCATTAACATTTTTAAATGATTAATCCTGAGCGTAAGCACCATTTATTTCAACAATTGTTGGTATGGTTTGGAAGACTGTCGAAGCTTTTTGAGATGACGAAATTATCGGCCAGTTGTCAAGTGTCGTCATGGTCATCGTTGGACTGTAGAATGCGATAAGGTGTGTTAGTTATAATATAATTTTGGCAGACATTTAATACATAAAATCTTGAGTCGTTTAAAAAAAATCGATTTCTTGCACATTAAAATCTTGAGTAGACAGAGCGTTTATGTGATGGGTAGGCGAGATTCAGCTCCCGCTGAACCTAACTTTCTTCCTTATTGTTATTGTTTCTGTTGCTGCTACAGTTGTTGTTCTCCTTGAATAAGTTATATTTTTTCTGAACTTGGTGGCTATAATTTTTTGCGCTGCTGCTGCTGTTATTGTTGTTGTACTCATAGTTGTACTTTTTACTGTTGTTGCTGCTGCTGCTACAGATGGTGATGTTGTTTTCTCATCTATGCCATGCTATATTGTTGGTTTTAGTAATACTGTTAAGGACGGTTGTTATTGCTACCATTATTGCAGATTGTTCCCTTGCGGCTGCTGTTGTGGTTATTGTTGACGGTGTTAGGATTATTGTTGACTTTATTATGGTTTTTTTTACTGAAACTTTAGTATGGTACTTCTGTTGGGGTTGTTTTCATTATCGTTGTCTCTTATTATAGTAGTAGGAGTTGTAGTCAGCGTTCGTTTTAGGGATTCTTTTTCTTCGAAACCTACAATCTGCATGCCGCGTTTTCATTTTTTGCTTTTGTAAGACTTTTTTACGTCGTTGTGTGCTTTTTATTTTGATTATAACGAACACAGATCCGTTGTATAGAACCGTCTCTTCACTGATTTTTTTGCTATGTTACAGATAGAGGAATTTATAACGGAATTTACGATTCATGGTCTTCTTTTATAAAATTTTTAATGTATCATTTTCATTTATATGATTAACAACCGTATGCTTAGGCCTTTTTACTACGTTTTTTGCGAGCTTGCTTTACTATTCAGAATTCCTAACTAAGAATTTGCCTGCTTTTGTTGTGACGAAAAAGCGACTGTTCTCTTTGAGAGACATGAAAACGCTTTAAGAAAGAGGCTTTTGTGAAAAATTTGTCTTTACGTAAAGATAGTATCCAATTTTTGGTTTGTGATTACGAAC
>NW_024001208.1:0-1803 GCF_014805625.2 Glossina fuscipes
TACCAGTTACATGCTAATGTTTACTTGAGAGAGTAACTTCCGGAAAGCTATATTAATACTTATATAAAGGTGCAAAAGGATATCATGCAGTGTTGCATTACAATTTTGAGTGAAAATAACAAGACAAGAGGTTTAAATGTAAAAACTTAGAGTTTAATGAACGTAACTAGAGTCAGAATTTGTGGCAAGGGTTTAACGTGGGTTCCTGCCTGAAAGGCTTAACCCCACGGTGGCCCAAGCCACTTTTAAGCGTACTACGCCCCCTGGCGAGTTAGACAATCCCACAGAGTAGGGGCCTAAACAGCACCAGAGTCCAGAACAGTTTATTGTGTATGGAACAATAAACCCCACTCTGGTGAATGGCGAGGCCTAGCTGCACTCAATTGTTCCATTTTAGCTAGGAACTCGCCAACCACAACCACCACGAGTACTCCCCGAAGGGCCGCACCCAGCAGTCAAGACTCACAAATTGATCAACTGACTGCTTCCGCCATAAGGCTTCCACTGTGCTTGTTGATCAATTACCACCATTACCCGCAGACATGTATCAATTAATTTACCAGACATTTTCTTTCATTCGGCCAAAGGGAAAGCCGTCCATCAATTCCTTTTTGCATAAATAGTGTAATTAATTTATTTATTTGTTACGACTTAAGAACAAAGTTAATTTACCAAGCATTTTCTTTCAATCGGCCAAAGGGAAAGCCGTTCGTCAATTCCTTTTTACATTAATAGTATAATTAATTTATTTATTTGTTACGACTTAAGGACAAAGTCCATCATATACCCGCAGGCATAAGTGGCTTAGTGAGCGAGCTTCCTGACCCCCGTGGCTCCCAGTTTATTTTGCAAAGCCTTATGGCATACTTTGGGCGTTTGTTAAAAACAACCGTACTTGCTTCGGATCCTCCATACTTTCCTGGTAGCTAACACCAATGAACTACTTTTCTTCAAGATATATAGGTCTCGGGTATTGCACTGGACATGGCAGACAATCTAATGCACTCTACCATGCACTCGCTAGATTACTACCTTCATTGTACTTACAAACCATTCAGTATATTTCCTCGGTAGTAACTAGCTTATTGAGTAAGAGCTCTTCTTCCAGCCAACCCCTCCACCATCTATCAGAAACTCGTCGCCGAGTTAGCAGCCCAAAACCTTAAACTCTTCTTAGCCGGCCGAAGCCGTTGCCCGGGGATCACCGCTGGGAGGTGAGAGTTTCGCACATCTATGCTTCTTATCAAAGCATAGTTCATCTCCCCTCTTTCCGACGACAGGTGTTACTCAAGGTAGCCTTTTTATTTATCAATAAGCAACGGTCTCCCGTTGATGATGATTAAGTCTAGCTATACTCTAGTGTGCGCTGACAATGTTGAGCTATTTTCTTTCTTGATCTCGGAAACGCCGTCCTATTTCCTTCAATCTGATTTCGATAATTTGTAGCACGTCTATTAAATTGAAACTACAAAAATGCAAGAAGTATTTTTTCCATCCCCAACTTCAATCTACACGTTCTGCGTTTGTGCTTCTGTGATGGATGCTGTGATGGACGTGCCAGTAGATGCTTTTTTTTTGTTTTTCGTTTTTTGTTTTCCGTTTTCTTTGTCTTGTTTGTTTACACAAGAACTTTGTTCTCTTTTTTCTTGTTTTATTTTCCTTTATATGCTTTTTAACCGTTGTTAATAACACTTAGCATAAGATTTATTTCCAAGAATCAATAGAATTCGGCTGTTAATTTACCTTAGCTGAAGTTCACGTGTAAATAAATAAATAAATATATAGATAACTGTTTCTATATAA
>NW_024001209.1:0-3833 GCF_014805625.2 Glossina fuscipes
GGTGGTGTATTAATTGCCATATCTACTTCAGTCCCGTCCAATTTAATAGAATTTCCCAATTCTCCTGACGTTGAATTTATCGCTATTCGTGCGAATATGCCTAATAAACATCTATTTATAACCTGCTCCTATATTCCCCCAAAATCTGATATCTCCATTTACAAGATACACGCTTCCCTCATGTGTGAAGTGGCCAAGCGGTCTAGACCCACCGATTTGGTCGTTGCATTGGGTGACTTCAATTTGCCTCAAGTCACTTGGTGTAACACTGATAATTCTGGCTGTTTGGTTCCTACTTCAACGTCTGATAGGGCTGTTGTGTGCTTTAGTAAATTGTTTGATCATAATTTGGGTCAATATAATCGTACCCCTAATTGTATTGGTAGACTGCTTGATCTCTGCTTTGCCAATTTTCCCGAGATTAACGTAAATCGTTGTCCACCTTTTAATTAACCTGAGGATCCCTCACCCATCAATATGCATTTGCTTTCATCATATGAATGATGGTTTGTTGAAATGCCTTAATGTGCCAACTCAAACTTTTTTAAATAATTATTATGATTTTCATAAAATCAATATTGTATTGCTAAAACATCGTCTTTCACATTTCACGCTTGATTTCTCAACCGGTAGTATTGAAAGCTTATTGTCATCGTTCTACAATATATTAAATCTAGCTATTGCTGCATCTGTTCCGATCAAGCAGTGTCGACCTCGAAGCAGGTGTCCCCCGTGGTTTAATAAGACAATTAAATATCACAAGAATAGAAAAAACTCGCTATTCAAAAAATATTCGAAAAGTGGCTCTGCGCTCGACTATGTCGCTTACTCGGTGGCGAGGCATAGATTTAACTCCCTCAACCATCATTATTACTGCAGATACCTTCAGTTCATTAAATCCTCTCTGTTTGCTAATCCTAAATTCTTTTTTAAATTTGTTAACCCTAAAAGAAAAATTTCCACATATCCCTCTCATGTTTCTTTTATTGGCTCTGGCTCCTCGGATGATTTTGAAATCTCAAATCTATTTGCTGAGTATTTCCGACGAAACTTTTCGATTGCTAATTTCGATTTATCAGCAAACTACCTATATCCTATAACTAACTCGGTTTCAATACCTAACTTGGTTATTTCGGAAGATGATGTTTTCAAAGGGTTGAGTTCTCTAAAATACAGTTGTTCGCCTGGACCTGATGGAATTCCATCATGTGTACTTAAATCTTGCGCTGTCGAGTTGTGTGGTGTGATCTCAAAGATTTTTAACATGTCCTTGTATTCAGGTGTTTTCCCTTCATGTTGGAGGAGTAGTTTCCTTATTCCTATCCACAAGAGTGGAAGTAGACAATTTGTTGAGAACTACAGTGGCGTAGCCAAGTTGAGTGTCTTGCCCAAGTTGTTCGAGCGTATTGTGACTCAGCATTTGGCCTTTGCCATTAACTCGTATATTTCTCCGCACCAGCACGGCTTTCGGAAAGGGCGATCTACAGTCACCAACTTGTTAGAGTTTACCTGTCATGTTTTCAAGGCTTTTTCTAGTGGCTCTCGCACAGATGTTATTTACACTGATTTAAGCAAAGCATTTGATATGGTTAACCATAGACTACTTATCTTTAAACTCCAAGCCTCTGGTTTCCCACCCTATTTAGTGAAATGGATAAGCTCTTATCTGCACAATAGATCCTTCAGAGTTTTGTTTAACTTCATCACCTTGAATGAATTCCCCGTTACGTCTGGCGTACCTCAAGGAAGTCACTTAGGTCCCATTTTATTTAGTTTATACATTAACGATCTCCCATCGGTGGTTAATTCCAGCCAGATCTTAACGTATGCTGATGATGTGAAACTGTTTTCTTCCTTCTCTGTTGAATCGCAATCACATCAGCTTCAAGGTGATTTGGATAATTTTGTTGCATGGTGCTCTTTGAATCTCCTGAAACTAAATCTGAGTAAATGTAAGAAGCTTTCATTCTCAAGAAGAAAGTCATTCATTATTCAGTATTTCATAGATTCGCATAAGTTGGAGGACGTCGATTCGATTACAGATTTAGGCGTTCTATTTGACCATAGGTTACGTTTTAACTTGCATATTGAGCTCTCGATTAGCAAAGCTACGTCCGCGCTTGGTTTTATAAAAAGGTGGTCCAAGGAGCTTGATGATCCCTACATTACGAAAAGGCTGTACATGTGTTTGGTTAGACCCATACTCGAGTATGCCTCAGTTGTGTGGTCTCCTTCATATAGGTGCTACGTAGATTCAATTGAATCTGTTCAAAAGCAATTCTTGCTGTTTGCCCTTAGAAATTTGGGTTGGGATCCGATTGCCTCTCTTCCTCCGTATGAAAATAGGTTGCTTCTGCTGTCCCTACCGTCTCTTGAGAAACGTAGATTTGTTCTTGGCGTTTCCTTTCTAATTAAAGTAATAAATGGTGCTATTGACTCGCCTTCATTACTTGGTGAAATAAGCTTTAATGTCCCTAACCGCTTCTCTAGGCATTTTATCTAGGTTAATCAGTGTAAATTTAATTATGAGCTGTTCAATCCGCTCAGAGTCGTTTGCAAGAACCTAAATGACGTCTACCACTTATTCTCGTTATCGGACTCTTTAAAGTCCATTAAAGCAACATTGCTTAATACGCGCGATTTACCTATGTCGTATTTAAACTAGCTTTTATCCTTAAAAAGTCGTTACGTTTCGAAAGTGAATTATTGTCAATTTATTATCGGTTACCAGGCTTATGCATGTTTGCGATGGCTTAGGGGTTCATTTGCAATTTGGTCCTGTACCGGTTGTAAGTGTGCTCCTATGCTGATAGTGTACATGCTTTTTTTTTCTTTTTTCTTTTTCTTTTTTTTTCTTCTTATTTGTTTTATTACGCTTATACTCAACTTTATTGTTAATTAATATTAGTTTTGCATTAAGAGCCTATTGAACTCGACTGTTATTTGTTTAGTTGAGTTTCTAGTATAAGTGGAATAAATAAAATAAATAAATAAATAAAATAAATAAAAAAATTTCCACCCCGCTTTTAAACTTTTATTTATTCTATTGATAGCGAGTTTTTTCTATTCTTGTGATATTTAATTGTCTTATTAAACCACGGGGGACACCTGCTTCGAGGTCGACACTGCTTGATCGGAACAGATGCAGCAATAGCTAGATTTAATATATTGTAGAACGATGAAAATAAGCTTTCAATACTACCGGTTGAGAAATCAAGCGTCAAATGTGAAAGACGATGTTTTAGCAATACAATACTGATTTTATGAAAAAAATAATAATTATTTAAAAAAGTTTGAGTTGGCACATTAAGGCATTTCAACAAACCATCATTCATATGATGAAAGGAAATGCATATTGATGGATAATAAGGAGCCTCAGGTTAATTAAAAGGTGGACAACGATTTACGTAAATCTCGGGAAAATTGGCAAAGCAGAGATCAAGCAGTCTACCATTACAATTAGGGGTACGATTATATTGACCCAAATTATGATCAAACAATTTACTAAAGCACACAACAGCCCTATCAGACGTTGAAGTAGGAACCAAACAGCCAGAATTATCAGTGTTACACCAAGTGACTTGAGGCAAATTGAAGTCACCCAATGCAACGACCAAATCGGTGGGTCTAGACCGCTTGGCCACTTCACACATGAGGGAAGCGTGTATCTTGTAAATGGAGATATCAGAATTTGGGGGAATATAGGAGCAGGTTATAAATAGATGTTTATTAGGCATATTCGCACGAATAGCGATAAATTCAACGTCAGGAGAATTGGGAAATTCGATTAAATTGGACGGGACTGAAGTAGATATGGCAATTAATACACCACC
>NW_024001210.1:0-1166 GCF_014805625.2 Glossina fuscipes
TTAAAATGGATACATTTAAGAATAAAAAAATAAATATTTTAAAATATTTTGATAGTGTAATAAAACAGTCCGTATTTTTAAATAAAACTCAAATTTATATAAGTCATGCTTATTATAAAGCTTAATAATCGAAATATTCAACATGAATGTCTATTTATATACATCTTCAGCTACTTTTCGGGAAGCTTGCGGATGCCTCTGCAATAGAAACTCAGTGGCTTTGAAGCAAAACAATCGTCAAACCATACCCGCACATCTTCAAAATTTGTGAGATGCTGATGCGTGAAATGTAGATGCATCGATCTAAGCAAGTAGGAAGGAATAGGTCTAGCAAATAAGCCACGTGTGAGAGAAGTTTCAAGCCCAGGTTGAAGACTACTTTGTCGGCTAATTTTGTTGTATGGGAAATGCGTTGATATAAAATAAAACTACTTTTGGAGCTCTTTTGCCCAAATGATGTTTCCTCGTCAAGCTCGCCATTTAGCTTGACCATTTGTGTTATATATAGTTCAAATGTGACAGTTTCACCAGACTTTAGAACTTCGTAACAAATGCTTCCTCTTAAATTTTGCCAAAAGCACCGTAGAACTTTCTGAGTGTGAATACTCGGCTTTGCAAAAAATGTGACTGTAGGCCTGGATGCATCACTTCATTTAGGATCTATTCTTCATCATGATGAAAATAACCTTGAAACTGAAACATCACTGATTGATATATGCTGATTTTGATGTCTACATAAACAATTATTTAGTCATTATATATTTAATAAAACAAAATAAATTATTGTTCTAACTACAAAATGCAATCGACTATTCTAAAAGCCCAGTCATGTCTTTCCTGGGCTTGCTCTCCTTGTACCTCGACAGTTATATTGATGCGTGGCGAACGGTTGACGGAGATAAACGATTTCCGATTAGCCAAACAGTCGGAGAAGCCATAGACTCCACTATAATGATGTACGAAGGAAACAGGAGAAGTACATAATATCTAGCTAAAAGGAGACTAGGGACAAAAGCTTGCAAATGCCGAAAGCCAAAGAAATGGAAGCCCAAGATGTTCTGGCAAAGTCCAGAAAGAGAAGCTAGCCGAGAGAAGCAAAGACGCTGTCGGCAGAACCCTGACCGTGAACACTACGGTCCCAAAAGCTCGGTCAAAGCAGAAGACCA
>NW_024001211.1:0-4962 GCF_014805625.2 Glossina fuscipes
GATGCTGCAACTGGTAAGAGTTGTGCAGTTGTTGGTATTTTTCACAAACCCAGCCAAGTGGTCTTTCATGCTTAAAAGGGAAACGTTTGCGAAAGTTTTTGTACATCGAAACATAATTAAGAGAAACGTTTGCGAAAGCTTTGTATATCGAAACATAATTAAAAGAAACGATACGGAAAACAAGAAAATATTCTTTATTTTATTCAACTCCTCTTCCTTTAATTCAATAAATATATATGAAAAATGAGAAATGTTTTTTTAAACTTTTGTTTCTCATGCTAATGAAGGTCGTGTATAATGACGAGAAAGCTTAAAGGCATCAATAACGTTGTTTATTGAAGAAAAGTCCCGTAACCAAAAATGTAAACCAGAATATGACTTTAGTATAATAAACCACTTTTCTCATCTTAGCAAAATGTATGAAATTAAAAAAAATTTTCTTTTGTGCTTCTAATTGCTCTTCTCGGCTTTTGTTTGCCCATGTATAATCTAAAAGTCCAATACTTTCAGGAGAGGAAAGTTTCAATCACTCATGTTCAATATTTTCCAGATGTTGCTCAAAAAGAAAAAATAAGGAGGTTAAATAGATTATGGTCTCGTCAGAACATTTCGGAGATCTCGAGTTTCTTATTAATTACAGGAGTAGTAGCAAATCGATAAAAATAGAAAGACTTGTAAATATCTATAAAAATATGTTTAACTAGATATGCTCAAATTTTCACCTTAGTCAAGTATGTATTGTTGGCTGGTGCGTAGCTTAGCATAGAGTGCTTAAATAGATGCACAATTTGAATATTGTCACCGAGGACGTCTTCTTAACTATGATCACAGATAAAGAGAATGTCGCAGGAAAATGTGAAGTTATCGCTCGCATCAGCTGTTGAAAACCTGATTTTCATGCTCTCATGCACACAAACTGGCATTAAGAAGAGCACAAGACGGAAGGAACTGTAGGTACACTATGCTTTTTCAAATTTTAAAAAAGCACGTTTTCATTTTTCTATTTGGTTTGTAATTATAAAAAATATTCTTTTGGTTCAACTTTTCTTTTAGGATTTTTTAAAAGTTAAAAATCCCATTCTCTTTCTAGTGGTTTACATTTTAATTCTTCTTCGTAATATATTTATGAGAAAAGTAACTAAATTGGTATACTGGCTTTGGGTCGTATGGTTTTCATTTTTTTGTTGTTGTTTTTTTTTGAGCAAAGTCGTTTAGAACCCTAGTTCGCATCCATAATGATTAGTAATAAATAGTGCGCAGTATTTGAAGGCATTGTTTACAATAAAATCTATTTGCCGTTATCTTGTCGATTGAGCATATTTATTTTCAACGAACGGGGGTAGACCATAACAGTCAATGGCAGTCCTCATGGCATAAAGTCTTCTTGGAACAAATAGTATAGAATTTCACGTGTAAAACATGTAACTTCCGCAACACCGTGCGCCGTGCGATATAAGAAAAAATCGAGGCAATGAAAATTGATGATACTTGTGAGCTGTAGAGAATAAGTAAATTTGAAAGAAATCATAGTTGAAAACGATGATGATGATTAATCTGTCATCACTTCAAGCGAACGTAGAAAATCAACTTTCTATTGAAGGCGATAATCAAATTGAACTATATTTTGGTGATTATTCCAGGCAGATAACTGTTTCGCTCATATTTCCTTTCTTAATTCCCGAGGTTATTACTTACGTTTTCTGGCTTATTAAGTAATTTTCCTGTTTTCTGATTATTTCCGTAGAACTGCATCAAGTGCTAACGCGTCTTATTCTCTTCTTACTTTGCAAGTTATTATTATGTAGTTGACATACTCCGAATGTAATCAGTTATCCGATTGGCAAAACCAATTCGTTTACGAACAGAGGCATAGTGAAGAACAAATTGCTCATCCTTTTTCTTCCGGATCGAACAGCCGATTAGATAACACAACACTGTCCGATGTAAACTCCGTCTTCCTCCGCCACGACTGCACGCTATAAGTGCAGAATTAGGAATATTTTGATAGAAGACCCTCCGTTTCATCTGATGACCACTGACGATAGGTCGTTTTATTTAAATATGAGCAATTAAATTATAATCTTTAGCCATTAATTTCCTATTTCATTATTCGAACTATGTAGTTTAGTTAGTGTTATTGAGGTTTTCGTTCAGAGAAGGAATAAATTTCCGCCCCACGGAAACTATACAGACGATTACATCTAAAAGAAAAAGCAATGGGAGACTTCGAGGTTCGATCCGATGTTCTTCTAATTTACTTTCCTCTCGCACAGTGAAAACACTAGCCCTTTTTTACATATATGTATATACATATCTATATATAATTTTTTTTTCTTTTTAACTCATATGACTTTCAGTAGTAAAAAAACAATATAAATACGTCTACACTCTCTCTACACTGGCTATAAGCGGACGGATTAAATAATTTGCAAGTCTATTTGTAAGATTACTTAATTTATGTTAACTGCAAAATAAATTATGATACATGTGTTACATATATAAAATAAATATGATGAAGAACCTTATCTGCCGACTATTTGCTGCTGAAGATGTAGACATTAGACATGATGAAGTTAATAACAAAGACGTAACGAACACTGAAACTCAATATTGCAGTTGTGAACTTTAAAAGTTTTGGAAACACAAAAATTCATCGTGGATCGTTCGCGACGAAATCGCTATCAAAAGTTGGAAATATGTTTTCTGTCGTTAACGCCGTTGTTATTTTTATAATTCTACAACACAAGCTGATTAACATAAAACGTTAAAAGTGCAAATAACGCACAGAAGCCGAGTCGATATGTGTGCAATGGGTTCCAAGCGAAAATGGAAGACTAATGATGAGGTTTTACCATAACCCGTAACATTTTCTTTTTCTAATGGTAAACAAGTTCATCTGGTGAACATGATTTATTTTTGAATAAATTTTTTAAAAAATATAAAAATTCCTTCTACTCGAGATCGCATTTATCTGTGGTTTTATATCTATTTCTGCTTTTATATACTTAACAATTAATAGCACATTTTTGTACGTTTGACGCAACGAAACAATAATAATAATTTTCTCAAAAGTTCAGCTGTGCCTTTAACATTTCTTATTCGAGAAAATCCTGGATAATAATTTTTTTTGAAAAACTTTCTTTTTCAAGCTCTTAGAAGAATACATAATGTTCTCCCTAATCGTATTACGCACTAAATTAATGTTTCCTTTTATTAGTATTATTAATAGTTTTCAATAACTATTTGTGCCTGTATACCATGTAGCACCAATTTTCACGATAATGCATTTAGGTTTGTTGTTATCAGAATCGGCAGGCAAAGAAAAAAACACTGCTTTTGTGTGCTTGCAAAACACCAAAAGACATTGAAAGCTAGAGAAACCGCCGCCAAAGTTTGTGCTTTTATTCAACGAACCGACCGCAGTTACTTAGCAGCCTCTTACGTTGGCAACAGCTTGTGAAAACTTCATTCATTTATCACCAAGAAAAATTAACAACTTAACATTCTACAGGGTTGTATTTGTAACTAATATTACAAAATAAAACCTCTGTTACATATTCTTTCATGTATTAATGTCTAAGATACTTTAACGTCTAAGATATCTGCCTATAACGAGAATAGAACGATATTTATAAACTGAATATGGGACCAAAAAGAATTGAGGATTTTGGTCCTCATAATACATAATTTTACAAAGCGTTTAAAAAGTAATTTTTAAATATGTTGGGCAATTTTTCACTTCGTTAGGAACTTTGGCCATACGTTTACGTTTTGTTTAAAAATTCGATAAATACTAAAAACTAGTAAAAATAAAAGAAACAACTAAGGAAATAGTACTTAACCGACGCCGAATATGTTATGTCGATCACTTTTGTATAAAAATAACTCAACACAAAAAAAACAGAAAAACACAACAAATAAGAACAACAAATATTCGGCTGAAGGAGTATCTTTTATACTCACCAACGATATTCTAAAAAATATCGCGAGAAAGAAAAAGGCTAAGTTTCCATACTCCATAATGTTGGATGATCTTGGATAATTTCTTCCTATGTTATTAGAAACGTTTTATTATTATAATGAATGTGAAAATTTATGCCGTGCGTCTGCAGCAGATATCTTCTCTTTTGCGATCATGAGTACCTTCACCACCGCACGAACTGAGAAACATGATTAAAACGGTTCGCATTTTGTACTGATCGGACTTTATAGGTGATCAGATTTGTAATACAAACGTTTTCACGAAAGACTGAAGTTTGAATACTCTTTAATATTACATAGACGTGGCCGACTTTTGCCATTTTTTTACATATTTATAAATGCAAATTTAGGTTTTCAGAATTTGATCGATCGATTGAATCGCATTGGTGATGGTCTATTAATTGCCATATCTGCGTCAGTCAATTTCCTACTACTCCTGACGTTGAATTTATCGCCATTCGAGTGAAAATGCCTAGTAAACAGCTATTTATAACCTGACCCTATATCCCCCAAATTCCGATATCTTTATATATAAGAAACAGGTTGTTCTCATTTGTGAAGTGGCCAAGCAGTCGAAACCCACCGATTTGGTCGTTGCGTTTGATGACTTCAATTTGACTCAAGTCACTTAGTGTACCAGTGATAATTCTGGATGTTTGATTCCTATTTCAACATTGTCCCTCGAGATTTAATCAGGCAATTAAATATTACATAGAAAAAACACGCTTTTCAAAAAATATTCGACGAGAGGCTCTACTTTCGCCTGCTGGGCGGCAAGGCGTAGATTTAACTCCCTCAACCAATATTACTGCAGATACCTTTAGTTCTTTAAATCCTCTCTGTTTGTTAATCCTAAATACTTTTTTAAATATGTTAACTCAAAAAGAAAAATTCCCACACATCCTTCGGATGATATTGAAACCTCAAATCTCTTTGTTGAATACTTCCAACAAAACTTTTCGACTGCTAATTTTGATTTAT
>NW_024001212.1:0-2230 GCF_014805625.2 Glossina fuscipes
TGGTTTCCTGGTCTATTTCTGATGATCTACATAATAGTGATCACTTTTCAATCATAATCGATCTTAAACTTTCAACGTCCTCTGTTACTCCAGCAAAACAGGCCAAATTCCTCCTAGATAAAGCGGATTGGATCAATTACTCCAAACAGGTGGAGTCATTTTTGAATTCAAAGCCATTTAACGGGAACTGCAACCATGATGCTGCTATTATGTCTAAAGCGATTCGCACGGCTGCTCATCTCTCTATTCCTCAATTCAACAGCTCTTTTAAACGAGCTAGGGTTCCTTGTTAGAACAACAAGCTTTCGTCATTGAGGAAAAACATAATGGATCCATGGCACCGCTTTAAAATACGTCCGGATCATGATCGTTTCTTATTATACAAAAAGGCCAATGCTCTTTTCAGAAAGGAATTACGAAAGTCACAGCCACTTAGTTTCGAACTTTTTTCGAAAGAATTCACAGAAATACATCAACGAAAGTTGTCTAGAACAAAATCAACAGACTTAATGGGACTTCAAACCTGAACGAAATTTCTGCCATCTGCACTGTCCAATACTTGGGTTTTTTCAGCTATTAGATTCCTGAAGACGTAATTTGGAGTATCTTCTTTCTTGTGCATAGACAGTGATATGTCAAAAGAGCAGTGTTTAAAAATCCAGGGAGGTTTAACACCGAAAGAGCGGGAAATTTTTAAGGGAATGTTCAATTCCTTTGCGATGCACAAACAATGGTCAATTGCAGATGGTGACTTTGGAATTTTCTTCGCAATAATAATCTTTCTTACGCCATCACCGAGAATGGATTTGTTTGAATTAAGAAGGTTAGGGACTATTTTAGCTTTTAACTCATACAGTCTATTTTCTAAAGTTGGGAGACAAGTTTCAGTTATAATATTATTTATAGGCGTCGTCCGAAAAGCATAACAACTTGCTCTGACGGCTTGGTGATAGACTGGTTTAAGGATGTTGATATTAAAATTGCAACTATTGCCATAAATTATCAGACCATAGTCAATCTTGCTTAACACAAGCATTTTGGTAAGATAAGCAATAGTGTTAATGTGCGCATGGCTTCTCCAAGCAACATACTGTATGAAATTTACCCCTGTTAAAAGGGAGTGTTTTAACCGAAGACAGTGTGTTTTCCAACGATATTTGTTGGAAAACGTGAGCCCGAGAACATGGAGCTTCTGCACAATTATTACTGGTAAGTCGTTAATATGCATCAGTAGGTTTCCTGCATCGCACATTTGTTTTCGACAAATGTGCACTTTTTTGGATTTTTGTATAGAAATTTTAGCTACTGACGAGTTTGCCCATGTGGATATCTCACATGCAATAGATTCGGGGATGTTGATTGCTTTCGTGTTGTCTTTTTCTTTTGTAAAAATGCATACATCGTCCGCGTAGAGACAATGTTCCACTCTTGGTACACGGCAAAGCATTTCGTTGAAAGCGATCTGGAAAAGCGTGACAGAGAGAGGAGATCCTTGCGGAATGCCATTCTTTAGCGGAAAGGAATCAGAAAGATGATTGTTGATTCTAACTTTGAACCGCCGATGCGACATGAATGATTTGATGTAGGTGAAGAATTTGGGAGCACTGGAGAAGCTGCTGTATTCTCACCACACTTTTCCATAGTAATTAGAAATTTTATCTGCGTCAGTTACAGATCCATTGGGAGTGCAGATGGCAGAAATTTCGTTCAGGTTTGAAGTCCCATTAAGTCTGTTGATTTTGTTCCAGACAACTTTCATTGATGTATTTCTGTGAATTCGTCTCGAGAAAAGTTCGAAACTAAGTGCCTTTGATTTCCGTAATTCCTTCCTGAATAGAGCATTAGCCTTTTTGTTCAATAACAAGTGATTATGATCAGGACATCTCTTAAAGCGGTGCCATAGATCCATTTTATTTTTCCTCAAAAACGAAAGCGTGTTGTTCCACCAAGGAACCCTAGCTCGTTTAAAAGAGGTGTTGGATTGAGGAATAGAAAGATGAGCAGCCGAGCGAATCGCTTTAGACATAATAGCAGCATCATGGTTGCAGTCCCCGTTAAATGGCTTTGAATTCAAAAATGACTCCACCTGTTTGGAGTAATTGATCCAATCCGCTTTATTTAGGAGGAATTTGGCCTGTTTTGCTGGAGTAACAGAGGACCTTAAAAGTTTAAGATCGATTATGATTGGAAAGTGATCACTATTATGTAGATCATCAGAAATAGACCAGGA
>NW_024001213.1:0-4572 GCF_014805625.2 Glossina fuscipes
TAACAATCAATTAGAATGCCGACAAATTCAAGTAAAATGTTTAACAAGGTCCAACCCCAATTCATTAGATCGCCTAAATGCATTGATAAAATTAGTTTTTTAGATCGTGTACAAAACTAGACAAGAAGCCAACTTGAGAGTGCTGAAACCGAGCACCACGCAAACGTCAAACGGTCAGCCTTCAAACAGTAAGTTTCTAAACATACAAGAGTTGATATATCAATAATTTCTGCATTTACGTATCAGAAATATTCTGAACTGGAGAAAACGTAACTTCACGCTATCAATGTAATCATGTCAATTTTTACAGAAGAAATTTTTCGATTAAACCTTAATCTCTGATGGAAACTTCGTTGACAAATACTAATTGTAACTAGTTTATAACCAATAATCTGTTTGAAATGTTTAGAGAGCTTTGCCCACGAAAATGGAACGTCTTTTTGTTAGAGTAACAAAATTGAGCATGCTTGTTATTTCTGTCCAATGTTGTTCAATTACTGAAAATCCTCCACTCCCTTTCTACTATTGAGATATAAAAACATTCCGCAATGTCCACGGATTTTACATAAGGGCGCTGGTGTATTAGCTGTAAAGAATTGTTCAGTAAATAATGGCTATAAAAGCAAGAAAAGCCGGTAGGCTTATGAAATATATATGAAAATACACCCTGCTACGTTCCTGAAGATATCACAGTGTAATCTCATGTCTTCTGAAAAATTTATGAGGTTGCTGTACAAACAACAGGTACACTATTCATAATTAAAATTAATCGCACAAAAATTAAACGGTTTCAGTTAAACGAATGAAACCAGCGAGAGTCTATTACTTTTAAAAATTGGTAACAATTCTTATAAATAAGAAAACGAGAATTGTTTGGTATCATTTAAATTGCAAAAAAAAAAAGAGGGAGCGCATTACGTATCTTTTAGTTGACTCTCATTTCGGCGTAATTTGAAAGCAATTTTTGTCTGCATTATGTACATCCATTAATATATATATTCCGATCAAATGTAATGTAGAGAACAAATTTGACAGCAGCGAAAAAGCCCAAACCAACCCAAGAAAACATATTTTAAAGCGGACAAAAAAAAAGCAAAACCTTCTATAAAGTAAGTTTATTTTATTTTATTTATTTTATTTCATTATTATTATTATAATAATATTTTATTTTAATTCTACTTATACATGAAACTCAACTAAACAAATAACAGTCGAGTGCAATTGGCACTTAAAGCAAAACTTATATTAAATTAATAATAAAACTTAGTATAAGTACAATAAAACAAATAAGAAGGAAAAAAAAAGCATGTACACAACCAGCATAGAGCCACACTTACAACCGGGACAGGACCAAATTGCAAATGAACCCCTAAGCATTCGCAAACATGCATAAGCCTGGCAACCGATAGTACTTAACAGCAAATCATTTTCCAATCGTAACGACTTTTAAGAATAAAAGCTAGTTTAAGTAAGATAAATCGCACGTATTAAGCAATGTTGCTTTAATGGACTTTAAAGAGTCCGATAACGAGAATAAGTGATAGACATCATTTGGGTTCTTGCAAACGACTCTGAGCGGATTGAACAGCTCATAATTATATTTACACTGACTAAGCTTAACCAAGATAAAGTGCCTAGAGAAGCGGTTAGGGACATTAAAGCTTATTTCACCAAGTAATAAAGGCGAGTCAATAGCACCATTTATTACTTTGATTACAAAGGAAACGCCAAGAACAAACCTACGTTTCTCAAGAGACGGTAAGGACAACAGAAGCAACCTATTTTCATAGGGGGGAAGAGAGGCAATCGGATTCCAACACAAATTATTAAGGGCAAACAGCAAGAAATGCTTTTAAATAGATTCAATTGAATCTACATAGCACCTAAATGAAGGAGACCACACAACGGAGGCAGTATATGTCTAGCCAAATACATGTACAGCATTACAGTAATAAAAGGATCATCAAACTCTTTGAACCACCTCCTTATAAAACCAAGCGCGGATCTAGCTTTGCTTATCGAGAGCTCAATATGCAAGTTAAAACGTAACCTATGGTCAAATAGAATGCCTAAATCTGTGATCGAATCGACGTCCTCCAACTTATGCGAATCTATCAAATACTGAGTAATGAATGACTTTCTTTTTGAGAAAGAAAGCTTCTTACATTTACTCAGATTTAGTTTCATAAAATTCACAGAGCACAGAGCAGTTTCACATCAGCAGCATACATTAAAATCTGGCGGGAATTAACCACCGATGGGAGATCGTTAATGTATAAACTAAAGAAAATGAGACCTAAGTGACTTCCTTGAGGTACGCCAGACGTAACGGGGAATTCATCCGAGGTGATAAAGTTGAACAAAACCCTGAAGAATCTATCGTGCAGATAAGAGCTTATCCATTTCGCTAAATAGAAAGGGAAGCCAGAGGCTTGGAGTTTAAAGATAAGTAGTCTATGGTTAACCATATCAAACGCTTTGCTTTAATCAGTGTATATCACATCTGTGCGAGAGCCACTAGAAAAAGCCTTGAAAACATGACAGGTAAACTCTAACAAGTCAGTGACTGTAGATCGCCCTTTCCGAAAGCCGTGCTGGTGCGGAGAAATATACGAATTAATGGCAAAGGCCAAATGCTGGGTCGCAATTCGCTCGAACAACTTGGGCAAGACACTCAACTTGGCTGTGCCTCTGTAGTTCTCAACAAATTATCTACTTCCACTCTCATGGATAGGAATAAGGAAACTACACTTCCAACACGCAGGGAAAACACCTAAATTCAAGGACGGGTTAAAAATCTTTGAGATCACACCACGTAACTCGACAGCGCACGGTTTAAGTACGCATGATGGAATTCGATCAGGTCCTGGCGCACAACAATATTTTAGAGAACTCAACCCTTTAAAAACGTCATCTTCCGAAATAACCAAGTTAGGATTTGAAACAGAGTTAGTTATAGGCTGATAAATCGAAATTAGCAATCGAGGTTTTATTTAGTGCAAATATGTGCATAGTCTTCTTATCAATATTCCGATATGATGTAAAAAAAATACTGTATGTTCTAATAAATGCACAAAGAAATCAATGTAGTACAGTTGTGGATATTATAAAAATTTAAGAAGAATAGAAAAACAAGTTGTAAATAAATAGGTAAATACTTGACGGTTGCATGATGTTTCAAATATGTACAGTGCGCCCGCAAACGTACACTGATTTTAAATTTGCTTTGTGTTGCAGCACAAAAAGTCGAAAAATCTAACATTCACGAAACGGTTCCGAACGAATATAAAACAGAAAACGATGACAAAAAGCAATGCGACAATACGAGAGTAAGTCGGAGATTCAGGCACAAAAACGAAGGAAAGAAAATTGAAATTCATATTATATGCACAGATACTCATAGCAAGGTGCATTCAATAATTCAATAAATAAGTTGCTTTGCTGTACTTTAAATTTGATCTTACTCTATAGAAGGTTTTGCTTTTTTTTGCCCGCTTTAAAATATGTTTTCTTGGGTTGGTTTTGGCTTTTTCGCTGCTGTCAAATTTGTTCTCTACATTACATTTGATCGGAATAAATATTAATGGATGTACATAATGCAGAGAAAAATTGCTTTCAAATTACGCCGAAATGAGTGTCAACTAAAAGATGCGTAATGCGCTCCCTCTTTTTTTATTTTGCAACTTAAATGATACCAAACAATTCTCGTTTTCTTATTCATAAGAATTGTTACCAATTTTTAAAAGTAATAGACTCTCGCTGGTTTCATTCGATTAACTGAAACCGTTTAATTTTTGTGCGATTAATTTTAATTATGAATAGTGTACCTGTTGTTTGTACAGCAACCTCATAAATTTTTCAGAAGACATGAGATTACACTGTGATATCTTCAGGAACGTAGCAGGGTGTATTTTCATATATATTTCATAAGCCTATCGGCTTTTCTTGCTTTTACAGCCATTATTTACTGAACAATTCTTTACAGCTAATACACCAGCGCCCTTATGTAAAATCCGTGGACATTGCGGAATGTTTTTATATCTCAATAGTAGAAAGGGAGTGGAGGATTTTCAGTAATTGAACAACATTGGACAGAAATAACAAGCATGCTCAATTTTGTTACTCTAACAAAAAGACGTTCCATTTTACGTGGGCAAAGCTCTCTAAACATTTCAAACAGATTATTGGTTATAAACTAGTTACAATTAGTATTTGTCAACGAAGTTTCCATCCGAGATTAAGGTTTAATCGAAAAATTTCTTCTGTAAAAATTGACATGATTACATTGATAGCGTGAAGTTACGTTTTCTCCAGTTCAGAATATTTCTGATACGTAAATGCAGAAATTATTGATATATCAACTCTTGTATGTTTAGAAACTTACTGTTTGAAGGCTGACCGTTTGACGTTTGCGTGGTGCTCGGTTTCAGCACTCTCAAGTTGGCTTCTTGTCTAGTTTTGTACACGATCTAGAAAACTAATTTTATCAATGCATTTAGGCGATCTAATGAATTGGGGTTGGACGTTGTTAAACATTTTACTTGAATTTGTCGGCATTCTAATTGATTGTTA
>NW_024001214.1:0-2012 GCF_014805625.2 Glossina fuscipes
GCATGATTTTGTCTAACGGCATGCCGTTATTGCTCCGCTTGCGGTTGACACAGACCGACAGACACCCTACCCAAGGTTTGTTCGCGGCCGTTACAGCTCGGACCCATCGATATCGCCTGCGATATGGAATGTGTACGTCAACAAGTCCGCGGACAGACCGACTATACCCTCAACGACCGACTACTACGGACCAACGTGTGGCTTCGACCCACGCCCTGAGTTTAAGAGTCTCTGTTCTACCGACTGAGTTAGCCGGGCAGACTCAGTGTATACTCAAGAGGTTTTAGAGAAGAGAATACCTTCGGCTTGTTATACCCCTAGCTAGCTAGCTGTCTTTTAGCTGGTGTCATCGAACTTGCACCTTGTGACTAAGCTGTCTAATCTGTCCATTCCGTAAGTCGAGCAACCCTTTGAGTAGTTGGTTTTGCATTCGATACTCTTGACTTTCATTTGCAATCCTTTGCAACAAGTTTAGCAACCTTTCGCGATCTATGGGTCGTGAACCTCTCAACGCTTCCGTGGCCAAGTCGAAAGGTGTTCGACTACTGCTGCCATCATTATTACTTCCACTACTCGTGTTGGTAGAGAATTTGAGTTCACTGTTTATCATCGTTGAGCGGCCGCTTGATGCTAGATTTATTGGAGCCTGGTTTATGTACGCTTGCGGGGCAGGCTGAGAACAAGATTTAATCTGCTGAGCTGTTGCAGTTACGGTAGTTGCAGGTGGATGAGGCCTTGAAGATTTCCGTGTACTATGTTGGCTACTTAAATTTTTGTTGATGCGTGTACGTTTCGCCAGTTCGTTTTGCTTAGCATGGCTAGCAATGTCGCTAATAGCTGTCGCAGAAGGCAATAGCTGGTTACGGTGACTTACTACTGCTATTGTCGTTTCAGCGTTGTTGAGCTGGCTCTGCTGCTTTTGTTGACGCCGATTACGTAAAGGTGACGTTGACGAGGTGATTTCAATAGATCCGCTGAACTTTTCGCGTGTGTTGTGTGGCAATGCTTCCTTACCTTCACCTAGAGAGGTTTGCTTTACATCAGTCAGTTGAAGTGACGAGTTTCGGTAGCTCTTGGAGTTATCGTTTCCTTGGCTTATGGCATCTAAAGCTTGGCATTTGTTCGGCGACTTAATAGTGTCTGCTTTGGTGGCGACAGATAAGCCAAAAGCCTTCCAGAAGTCGATGCCGAAATAGAATTGCTGTTGCAAAGCTGGTACTATATAGAACTCAACACTCCTGGTCTCGCCCTCCCACTCGACGGGTAAGGTGATGAGCCCCGTTACTGAGGTCTTCTCTCCATTTGCTGTTTTAACGTGTCGATCCCTTAGCTTGATGATTCGATGCCTTCGGTTCTCAAGGAATCTCGCTGCTCCGGCCCCACAACAACTCACGCTGGCTCCTGTGTCCAGAGGAGCGGTTACTTCGGTGTTGTCGACCTTGGTCCGCGCAAACATCCTGTCATCGTGCTCTAGGGAGACAATCGCTGAGACCTCCTCTCGCTGAAACCTCTTGTACGCCTTCCTCCTGTGGCGTAATACCAGAATTTTTCTATGTTTCCTCGCGAGCGCTCGTCTTCTAAAAATCTCCGCGCTGAAGATCTCGTGGCGCTTCCGCTGGTAGTCCGCGATCCTCTGTGCCAAGCTTCGGTACTCGGGGATGCCTTGATCCGTTGCTGGTGTTATCGTTGTGCCTGTTGCTGCTCGCGTTAATATTGTCACTGCTGAGGCTGGTGTTGTTGTTGTTGCTATTGCTGGTGTTGTTATTGATGTTACTGTTGATGTTACTGGTGTTGATGTTGATGTGGTTGCTGTTGTTGGTGGTGTTGTTATTGCTAATGGTGTTGTTAATGTTACTGTTGATGTTACTGGTGTTGATGTTGATGTGGTTGCTGTTGTTGGTGGTGTTGTTACTGTTGATGGTGTTATTATTGCTAATGGTGTTGTTAATGTTACTGTTGGTGTTGTCGCTGCTGTTCCGGGTGACGTTTCGTCTGGCAGGGGTGTTGGTGTT
>NW_024001214.1:2112-4845 GCF_014805625.2 Glossina fuscipes
GGCAGGGGTTCCCGGCTTGCCTCGCCAGCCTGGGGTTTTCCGATGCGGGTACAGCGCCGTAGCTCTCATTCCTGCCGCATACGAAACAGACCATGTGGTGGAAAGGACACCTGCATCGATCTTCTCTAGTGTTTTCTGCTGGGTTCCTCAGAAAGTGATCTCCCGGCATACCGCACACATAGCAGGTCATCAGATGGAAGGGTGACTGGCAGAAGGCCATGCTCTGCGCTGTCTTCACTGCGATCGCTGGTGCTGGTGTGGTGGTACAGTGCTGGGGTGTTGCCACTGCTGCTGCTGCTTCTTGTCTTGGCTGGCCTGTACGTGATGTTGCTGGTTGCAGATGGTGCCGCTCGTTCGGATGGTTACTTGTGTTGCCTGTGTTGATCCATCTCCTTTCGTGTTTCGTAGCCTCGCCGTTTTCGCGTTGCCTGTCGCTGTTTGGACCATGCCGCGGCGCTAGGGCTTCGACTGCTTCGCGACGAACCCCGTCACTATCTTCACCTCCCTGACCGATCTCGCTCACGTGTTTCGGCCTGCTTCTATTTTCTCTCAACAGCTTTTCTGCCCTCTTGCATTCGGATTTGAACTCGCCAATGCTTTCCACTCTGGTGGCGAAAATCAGTGCGGCCAGACTAGGCTTAAGGTTGGACTTCATTATTTTAATCATCTCTGCCTCCGGGATCTTTCTGCGTAGGCGGAATGTCAGGTCGTGTATCTCCGCGTAATAGTCCTCGAAGCTCTCCGCATGCTGCTGCTTTCGCTCCATGACTTCTCTGATTATCTCGTAATCAGAGCCTGCAGTCTTGAATTGGTTGAGGAGCTCAGCTTTCAGCGTGAAATAATCAAAGGTGATGTCTCCTTCTCTATCCTCGAGTAGCTGCCAATACCACTTGCTGGCCGGACCGATCACTAGGCAGTGAAACTCGGCAAACAATTCTTCATGGCTTATCTGGTGCTGCTGTCTGAGCCGTTCCACTCGGAACACAAAGCTCTCGACCGTCAGACCCTTACCGGAGCCGTCAAATTTAAGGTGCCAGCGATTGAGGTCTATGTTCCGCCTCCGGGTGTTTTCATCGCTGGTGCGCTGCTGTCCTGTCTGCTGGTCGTGGTGGTAACTGCCGCTGGGCTGCGCTACTGTCTGGGGTGGCATCTGCGGTTGTGGTGTTGAAGTCGATGCTGCTATCATAAAATTTTGCGTTCCTTCGCTGTCTCGTGATTGGGTTCGCTGCGTTGCCGCGGACTTCTCCTGCTTTAGGTGGCTAATCTCCTGCATGCAGCTTAGGAGCATTTCATGTTGTTGTTTCAGCATGCTCGCTAGGTCTAGATCCGAGCTAGCTGTTTCTCCTGCTGGGCCTGGTTGGCGGTGACCGCTGTGACCATTACCTGCGATGTTGCTACCGGCGTTGCGCGTGATGTCTGCCGTTTCGTTGTCGGACATTTTAAAGAGGAGGTTCAGCTTTCGGCTGAGGCTGTTAAAGAGTGATGCTGCACTGCTATCTGCAGGATACTCTACGGTGGTGTAGTTTCCCCCGAGCTGGTATTGTTGTAATACTGGATCCAATCGGGTCGCCAGGGACTCGCCTACCGTTTGTGAAGCGTGGGCTGGATTGCAGCTTGGGTTCATACCAGGTTGGACCCCCCGATTGCTACGTTTTCTAGCCCTACTGCTATCGTACAAGAGGTAACCGTAGACCCTTGAGAAAAAAAACTCCCTGAAGACAATACCCTAGAACCGCAAGGGCTAGGCACAAACCAAACTTGAAGAGAAACTACCAATATACCCCCCTTTCTTAAACCAACAGTCCGATCTCGTAGTCGTAACTTGACACGATCGATAGAAGAGAAACAGAAAGCAGAACAATCAATCAGAACAAAGAGGTAATTAATGTGGCAAAACTGACCACTAAGACAGGAAAGAAATAAACCGAGCAAAGCGCTTACAACATTCGTTATTTAGAGATGTTCTGTATCTTATTCTATTTTACAGATGTTTCTTTTCTTTTCTTTTATATATTTTTTCCAATACACGCTTAAGAATATTTTTTCCTTTACATATATGTATATATATATATGAGTTTTCTTCTCTTATATCGTATCTTTTGTGTGTTTCCCTCTTTTTTTTTTTTTTTTTTTTTTATATCTATATATATATAGCGAGAAAATAAACGTATATATAATAGGAATGGTAAAAATAAACGTATGTATAATAATAAGAATGGTTATCAACAACGTATGTAAACGTATGTATACTAGGAATGGTTAAAAATAAACGTGTGTACAATAAGGATGTCTCCTAGAGACTTCGATTTCCTTTTTTTTTTTTTTTTTTTTTTTTTTTAAACGCCCGTGCTGTGGCTGAGCACGGCGTGGGTGTGCACCTGGGGTTCCGTTTTCCCCCCCCCCCCCGATTATTCTTCCCGGACCCCACAACATTTGCCTTCTCTTCCCTCCTGAACAGTCGACCCCCACCGTGTTTTACGTGCACGGTTTGGTGGGCGTACCGCTCAGGAACCCCCCTTCTACTGCCGCCCTGCCCAACAGATCCACGCCGGAGCGACAGAACTGCGATAACAGTTTGGCGAACCCCCCTTATACTGCCGCCCTGCCCAACAGATCCACGCCGGAGCGACAGAACTGCGATAACAGTTTGGCGAACCCCCCTTATACTGCCGCCCTGCCCAACAGATCCACGCCGGAGCGACAGAACTGCGATAACAGTTTGGCGAACCCCCC
>NW_024001215.1:0-1288 GCF_014805625.2 Glossina fuscipes
CAGATATAAGGGCCTGGCCGATCTTATCCATTTTTGTCCACACACTAGAGGATTACCCATAGATTAGGTATAGAAATTTTTATCGCTTAAGGTTGGATTAATCAGCAAAAATTTACATATTCAGAGAGATGTCCTTTGTTTATGTTTCACTGTGGGCGTTGCAAAATTTGAAGGCGATATCCTAATTTTTGCAATTAGAAGATGTCATGAAACTCTTTTTCTTTCCTCGCCGCGGAGGATTTAGATTTTTTTTTCTTTAGACAAAGGAAGAGAAAAAAAACAATAGAAAAAAAAAATCAAACTAAAAGAAACGAAAAGGTCCGGTCGGTCTCCTGCTGTGCGTCTGTCACCAGTGAGTCAGTCGGTCACCGTCTAGCGTCGGCCCTACATGGCCACCAGATGCACGCCCCTGCACCTCAGCCACAGCGGTGGCAGCGCACGCTTAACCCCTCATGGGGAACAACAGGGTTAGGTATCTTAAAAGAGAAAGTAACATAACTTACAGTACAAGTATGGTGGTGGTGGTGATGGTGATCGTTCGCTTGATGAATATTACCACTTTCACTGTCGGCTGCAGCTGTCACAATGCCCCCAATAAATGGTCGCCGTTGCTGTTGCTTCTGCCGTTCTACGGGTGAATCTCTAACAACTGCAGGCGGATGCTTCACAGGATAACCAAAGGCTGAGAATGGTGGATGCGACACCCTATCGGTGATTGCCGGCTGTGGCCGTAAATGCTGCTGATAATTAACACGTCGCTGTTGCTGTCGCTGTTCACCTTCTTTTGACTCTATTTATTTCCTTCGCACTATTTCCGTCACTCCTTAATTCTGGGACGTATGGTGAAGCAGGCCCGAGAAAAAAAAACACTCACCAAATTGTTACCACAGTGCCGAATAGAGCAAACACCTTGTTAATTTTTGCTTCCTTTTTATTTCAAATGATTTCTTTAGACTCTTTGCTGTTTCTCGTTTTATCAATTAGACAAAAATTCCATGTCCTTTTGCATATAAAATTAAATATTTTGAATGATCTCTTTAAACTTTTTGCTGTTTCTCGTTTTATTGATTAGACAAAATTTCATGTCTCTTTACATATAAAATTGAATATTTTAAATGATTTCTTTAAACTCTTTGTTGTTTCTCGTTTTATCAATTAGACAAAAATTCCATGTCTCTTTACATATAAAATTGAATATTTTAAATGATCTCTTTAAACCTTTTGCTGTTTCTCGTTTAATTGATTAGACAAAAATTCCATGTCTTTTTACATATAAAATTAAATATTT
>NW_024001215.1:1298-2077 GCF_014805625.2 Glossina fuscipes
AAACTTTCGCTGTTGCTCGTTTTATCAATTAGACCAAAATTCCATGTTTCTTTACATATAAAATTGAATATTTTAAACGGTTTCTTTAAATTCTTTGCTGTTTCTCGTTTTATCAGTTAGACAAAAGTTTCATGTCTTTAACACTACCAATGGATAAAAACAACGGGAACCGCACTCCGCGAGAGCCTAACTCCGATTTTATTTGCTGCGGGGTGATACGTATATTTCCTTAAAGCCTTCTTTTTTTTGTGGCCCTTAACAAAATGTGTCGTTTTCGTTCTGTTTTTGTTTTCGATGACGTTTTCTCCTTATAATTAACCAAAACTTTCTTCGATGCAGAATAAATTTAAAAGTGCAAAATCTTTGCAATTTTCTTAAGGAACACTTGTTTACTTATTTTACTTTAGTTTCTCCTTTTTTTTCCCCTTTTTTTTTTTTTTTTTTTGCGATTCATACACTTCTGCCCACTAGAAAATCGACCGTTCTTACTGAAGTCTAACCTCTGACTGACTTCAACTCAGAATTCTATCCCCTGACTTTAATTTTTGAAACGCAGACAGACTTCTCCTTTTCCCTTCATTTCCCTCTTCTTCTTCCTGTTGCTCTCTCTCTATAACGGCTTGCCGTTACTCTCACAAGAGCAAGCATAGATCCCGCAAAATCATACGATTTTGCCTATGCTTGCAAGAGCAAAAGGAAAAAAAGGAGTACCGCAAAATCATACGATTCTGCCTGTACTTGCAAAAGCAAGCAAGGGTACCGCAAAATCATACGATTTT
>NW_024001215.1:2087-8306 GCF_014805625.2 Glossina fuscipes
AAGCAAGCAAGGGTACCGCAAAATCATACGATTTTGACTGTACTTGCGAATAAGGAGATCAGACAAGAAAAAGAAAATAAAATAATAAACACATATACCGCAAGATCATGCGATTTACTGGCGGCACCACAAAATCGCATGATTTTGTCTAACGGCATGCCGTTATTGCTCCGCTTGCGGTTGACACAGACCGACAGACACCCTACCCAAGGTTTGTTCGCGGCCGTTACAGCTCGGACCCATCGATATCGCCTGCGATATGGAATGTGTACGTCAACAAGTCCGCGGACAGACCGACTATACCCTCACCGACCGACTGCTACGGACCAACGTGTGGCTTCGACCCACGCCCTGAGTTTAAGAGTCTCCTGCTCTATCTGACTGAGCTAGCCGGGCCGACTCGGTGTCCCCACCGGGGTTTCAGGTGGAAAAGATATCTTTCGCGTGATACACTCCTAGTTTCTGTCCTGTCTCGGTACTGAGCTCGTACAGGGAGCTCCCTATCGCCTTCGTGACTACACATCTGACGTTCCTTGGTGCTAACTTGGCGTTGTACCCTTCCGCCATGTTACTGAGCCTAAAGTTCTTCCGGTATACCACCTGTCCTACTTTATACTGGACTTGCCTGCTTCGTAGGTCATACGTTCGTCGGTACCTTTCGTGAGCCTGCGTCAGTCTCTTGGAGATGGCTTCCCTTACGAGGCCTAACTTTTCGGGTATGAAACTAATATTGGCATCACTGCCCCTGACTCCCCCTAACTTCCGCGCTACCTTGTATGAGTACCCGTGCTGTATCATATTTAGTCCGAATAGTGCATAGAAGGGTGTCATACCTATGGCACTATGTACTGCGCTACGTAGCGAAAAGGCGACGTTGGTAAGGTGAGTGTCCCACGTCCTCTGATCTTTCGCGACATATGATCGTATTATTTGCAGCACGGACCTATTGACTCGTTCCGCGGCATTTGCTTGTGGTGCATAGAAAGCGGTCCTGATGTGTTGCACATCATATTTCTGCAGAAATTCCTGAAAAGCTCCTGAAACAAACTGTTTGCCATTATCAGAATGCACCATTTCGGGTACCCCAAATACGTGGAACACGTCTTGCTCCAAATACTGGATCACTTCCGCAGCGCTAGCTTGCCTCATCGGCTTTAAAAGCACGAACTTGGAGAAGTGATCTAGGCATACGAATATGCAAGTGTTACCGTTTCTTGTTCTCGGGTATGGTCCCATGAAGTCAATGTAGATCCGCTGAAACGGCCTTTCCGTGACTTGTTGTCTACCCATCGGGGGCCTTTGCGTTCTGCCAGTCTTGCTGCAACAGCATACTTCACAGCTTCGCACCAGGTCCTTCACTTCGACTACCATGCCAGGCCAGTAATACCTTTCTCGTAGACGCTGCAAGGTCTTGTGTATTCCTCCATGCCCTGCCGATGGCGATGCATGCGTTGCTGCTACTAACTGCGGCCGCAATTCTTTGGGCACCCACAACTTCCACACATTGTCATCCTCGAGTTCATTACCTGTGCTAAAGCAGGTCTTTTTATAGACTAGCCCCTCAGACACGCAGATGTCTGGGAGTTTATCTCCACTTTCTATGATCGTCTGTTTTAGCTGGCTGTACTCTTCAGAGGCGAAGTGCGGAGAGTCTAGGTCGATGTCAAGCAACCGGTCATTAATTTCTACTATCTCGCTTAAGTCCATTCGCGACAATGCGTCGGGCACAACATTCCGGCTGCCTTTCCTGTGTTGGACCGTGAAGTCAAAGGCTTGTAGCTTGAGGCTCCACCTTGCCAATCTACCTGACAGGTCTTTGTGCGACATGAGCCATTTCAGGCTAGCGTGGTCGGTAATGATGGTGAAGGGAAGTCCCTCGATATACGGCCGGAATCTCTCGACGCATAACTTGGCTGCTAGGCATTCTAGCTCCGTCACCGTGTAGTTTTTTTGTGCTTTATTCAGCTTTGCGGACACGTATGCAATGGGCCTTTCGTTCCCTTCGCTGTCTCTTTGAGCCAGGACTCCTCCCACGCCTTCTCTTGATGCATCGCATTGCACGTAGAAGTGTTTTGTAAAGTCCGGCGTGACCAATACTGGCGCTGTGATGAGGCTTTCCTTTAGCTGATTGAACGCTGTTATGGCTTTTCCTGACAAGGCGAAGTTTTTCACCCGTTCTTTTGTGAGACAGTCATGTAGTGGCCCTGCTATCGTCGCGTAGTTAGCAATGAAACGGCGATACCAGCTCGTCATGCCAATGAACCTCCGGAGTTGCTTGGGAGTTTTCGGCACTGTGAAGTCAGTCATGGCCTCTACCTTAGCGGGGTCGGTTTTTAGCTGCCCGTTGCCTACTATAAAGCCGAGGTATTTCACTTCCTGGTAGCAAAATCTGCTCTTGCCAACGTTGATCGTGAGGTTGGCGTCCCTCAGGCATTTGCCTACCATGGCTAGGTACGAGAGGTGGTGGTTGAAGTCGGGTGAGCAGACCAACAGGTCGTCTAGGTACACGAAGACGTTTTCCCGGAGACAGCCTGGTATAACCTTGTCCATCAGCCGGCACATGCGCTGCGCTGCGTTGCACAACCCGAATGGCATCACCTTGAACTGGTATAGCGGCCTCCCTGGCACTGTAAACGCTGTTTTTTCCCTGGACTTCTCCTCCAGTGGGATTTGCCAGAATGCATCTTTGAGGTCGATCGCTGAGATGTACCGGGTGTCTTGCAGTCGACTGAGCAGTCCTTCCATGTGTGGTAGGGGATAGGCATCCTTGATCGTCCGTTCATTTACCTTTCGCGCATCTAGGCATAAGCGGTTCTTCTCACCCTTCCGAACTAGAGTCATTGGGGAGCTCCAGCTACTATTGCTCTCTTCGATTACTCCCATCGCTAACATCCGATCTAGCTCCTGGTAGACTAGCCGCTGTATTGCTGGTGAAATGGGGTAATGCCGCTGCTTCACGGGCACGTTATCTTCCGTAACGGTAATTACATGCTGCTCTACGTGGGTCTTGCCGAGCCCAAGCTCCTCGAACGATGGAAAAACCGCAATGACTTGGTTGAGGTGGCTTCGCTGAGTTTCAGTCAACTGGTGAGGTGAGTTCAGGTACCCTGCCTGGTTGCCGTGTTCTTGGCTTACCGAGTCTACAGCTTGGCTTTGACTTGGGGCCTTAGGGATGGTGCCTGCCCTCGAGACGACAGATAAGCTAAAAGCCTTCCAAAAGTCTATGCCGAAATAAAATTGCTGTTGCAAAGCTGGTACTATATAGAACTCAATACTCCTGATCTCGCCTTCCCATTCGACGGGTAAGGTGATGAGCCCCGTCACTGAGGTCTTCTCTCCATTTGCGGTTTTAACGTGTCGATCCCTTAGCTTGATGATTCGATGCCTTCGGTTCTCAAGGAATCTCGTTGCTCCGGCCCCACAACAACTCACGCTGGCTCCTGTGTCCAGAAGAGCGGTTACTTCGGTGTTGTCGACCTTGGTCCGCGCAAACAACCTGTCATCGTGTTCTAGGGACACAATCGCTGAGACCTCCTCTCGCTGAAACCTCTTGTACGCCTTCCTCCTGTGGCGTAATATCAGAATTTTCCTATGTGTCCTCGTGAGCGCCCGCCTTCTAAAAATCTCTGCGCTGAAGATCTCGTGGCGCTTCCGCTGGTAGTCCGCGATCCTCTGTGCCAAGCTTCGGTACTCGGGGATGCCTTGATCCGTTGCTGGTGTTATCGTTGTGCCTGTTGCTGCTCGCGTTAATATTGTCACTGCTGAGGCTGGTGTTGTTGTTGTTGCTATTGCTGGTGTTGTTATTGATGTTACTGTTGATGTTACTGGTGTTGAAGTTGATGTGGTTGCTGTTGTTGGTGGTGTTGTTATTGCTAATGGTGTTGTTAATGTTACTGTTGATGTTACTGGCGTTGACGTTGATGTGGTTGCTCCTGTTGGTGGTGTTGTTACTGTTGATGGTGTTGTTACTGCTAATGGTGTTGTTAATGCTACTGTTGATGTTACTGGTGTTGACGTTGATGTGGTTGCTGTTGTTCCGGGTGACGTTTCGTCTGGCAGGGGTTCCCGGCTTGCCTCGCCAGCCTGGTGTTTTCCGATGCGGGTACAGCGCCGTAGCTCTCATTCCTGCCGCATACGAAACAGACCATGTGGTGGAAAGGACACCTGCATCGATCTTCTCTAGTGTTTTCTGCTGGGTTCCTCAGAAAGTGATCTCCCGGCATACCGCACACATAGTAGGTCATCAGATGGAAGGGTGACTGGCAGAAGGCCATGCTCTGCGCTGTCTTCACTGCGATCGCTGGTGCTGGTGTGGTGGTACAGTGCTGGGGTGTTGCCACTGCTGCTGCTGCTTCTTGTTTTGGCTGGCCTGTACGTGATGTTGCTGGTTGCAGATGGCGCCGCTCGTTCGGATGGTTACTTGTGTTGCCTGTGTTGACCCATCTCCTTTCGTGTTTCGTAGCCTCGCCGTTTTCGCGTTGCCTGTCGCTGTTTGGACCATGCCGCGGCGCTAGGGCTTCGACTGCTTCGCGATGAACCCCGTCACCATTTTCACCTCCCTGGCCAATCTCGCTCACGTATTTCGGCCTGCTTCTATTTTCTCTCAACAGCTTTTCTGCCCTCTTGCATTCGGATTTGAACTCGCCAATGCTTTCCACTCTGGTGGCGAAAATCAGTGCGGCCAGACTAGGCTTAAGGTTGGACTTCATTATTTTAATCATCTCTGCCTCCGGGATCTTTCTGCGTAGGCGGAATGTCAGATCGTGTATCTCCGCGTAATAGTCCTCGAAGCTCTCCGCATGCTGCTGCTTTCGCTCCATGACTTCTCTGATTATCTCGTAATCAGAGTCTGCAGTCTTGAATTGGTTGAGGAGCTCAGCTTTCAGCGTGAAATAATCAAAGGTGATGTCTCCTTCTCTATCCTCGAGTAGCTGCCAATACCACTTGCTGGCCGGACCGATCACTAGGCAGTGAAACTCGGCAAACAATTCTTCATGGCTTATCTGGTGCTGCTGTCTGAGCCGTTCCACTCGGAACACAAAGCTCTCGACCGTCAGACCCTTACCGGAGCCGTCAAATTTAAGGTGCCAGCGATTGAGGTCTATGTTCCGCCTCCGGGTGTTTTCATCGCTGGTGCGCTGCTGTCCTGTCTGCTGGTCGTGGTGGTAACTGCCGCTGGGCTGCGCTACTGTCTGGGGTGGCATCTGCGGTTGTGGTGTTGAAGTCGATGCTGCTATCATAAAATTTTGCGTTCCTTCGCTGTCTCGTGATTGGGTTCGCTGCGTTGCCGCGGACTTCTCCTGCTTTAGGTGGCTAATCTCCTGCATGCAGCTTAGGAGCATTTCATGTTGTTGTTTCAGCATGCTCGCTAGGTCTAGATCCGAGCTAGCTGTTTCTCCTGCTGGGCCTGGTTGGCGGTGACCGCTGTGACCATTACCTGCGATGCCGCTACCGGCGTTGCGCGTGATGTCTGTCGTTTCGTTGTCGGACATTTTAAAGAGGAGGTTCAGCTTTCGGCTGAGGCTGTTAAAGAGTGATGCTGCACTGCTATCTGCAGGATACTCTACGGTGGTGTAGTTTCCCCCGAGCTGGTATTGTTGTAATACTGGATCCAATCGGGTCGCCAGGGACTCGTCTACCGTCTGTGAAGTGTGGGCTGGATTGCAGCTTGGGTTCATACCAGGTTGGACCCCCCGATTGCTACGTTTTCTAGCCCTACTGCTATCGTACGAGAGGTAACCGTAGACCCCTGAGAAAAAAAACTCCCTGAAGACAATACCCTAGAACCGCAAGGGCTAGGCACAAACCAAACTTGAAGAGAAACTACCAATATACCCCCCTTTCTTAAACCAACAGTCCGATCTCGTAGTCGTAACTTGACACGATCGATAGAAGAGAAACAGAAAGCAGAACAATCAATCAGAACGAAGAGGTAATTAATGTGGCAAAACTGACCACTAAGACAGGAAAGAAATAAACCGAGCAAAGCGCTTACAACATTCGTTATTTAGCGATGTTCTGTATCTTATTCTATTTTACAGATGTTTCTTTTCTTTTCTTTTATATATTTTTTTTCCAATACACGCTTAAGAATATTTTTTCCTTTAAAAATAAACGTATGTATAATAATAATGGTTAAAAAATAACGTATGTACAAGTAGAATGTCTCCTAGAGACTTCGATTTCTTTTTTTTTTTTTTTTTTTTTTTTTTTTTTAAA
>NW_024001216.1:0-1205 GCF_014805625.2 Glossina fuscipes
TTTCTTGTTTATTTATTTGTTTACTTTTCCCTACCAATCAAGAATTTCTTGTTGAGTGTGGGCAATGAAATTTTCTAGAAGATTAAATATAAAACAAGTAAGAACATTATAGTCGGACAAGGAAGCCATTAAATACCCTACTCCGCATTGTCTAACACAATTCAAATTTTTATTGTAGAACACAAAATTATATCTTGTTTCTATATTGTTATGAAATTCGCGTTTTACAAGATACAGTCCGTATCACTAGATATTTTGATCAAGAGAAATGCACTTCAAAGTTCTTTTATTTTACTACTTTGTCTTTCACAACAGTAGGAATAATTATTTACAATTTATTTTGACCATACTCTCAACTTCTACGTTCTTGCCAGACTAACCCTACTTTTCACAAATATTCGATTTATATATAATTTTATAAGAATGTTACTATACCTAAATTTATGGTTATGGTCTAATCCCAGCCTGGTTTTTCCGCTAATCGTTTTCATCGGCCTGCACCTGCATGACGAGCCTGCGAATATGCACTTAGCTTTTACCTGTTTGCTTTTCCGCTATTCGTCTTCATCGGCCTGCAGCTTCATGAGGCGCCTGCGAATGCTCATTTGGTTTCTCCTTCTTTAAGAAATTTATTATTACGAAAATTACTTAGCTGACATTAACTGGATTTGGGATTTTCGTAACAATATATAAGGGTATATTTTTCAAGCGCATTTTTATGGGAATGCGGGCCTAAAACCTAACGTAGTACAAGTTTAATCCTTACATATGGTAAGCTGCGAAAATAAGCGTAGATGGTCTAAATTTTGTAAAATTCACATTGTATGAAATTACCATTACCGATCAATTTTCACCACCACATTTTAAAACTTAGATTTTTTGCTCCACAGAGGCTCAATTTTCGTGAAAATCGTTATTAGGATAGGACCCAAACAATAATCAGAGATAGTTCAAATTTGGTACAAATAACTTTTTTTATGTTAAATTAAAGGTACGCTCATCTTAAGTTCTTCTGCGTGGTACACATATCCGCACTCACTTAATATACCTGTACCAGAAGTGGTGTAAAGTATAATTTTTCACATTGCGCTTCTATAGTCCTTCAAATATTTTCGTTTACTCTGTTTTTATCTTTTTATAAAGAGAGTATTCGTTCATCTAAGAAAGATTTCATTAAATTTAAAGAACATTTCGCGAATGAAAGG
>NW_024001217.1:0-3042 GCF_014805625.2 Glossina fuscipes
AAAATAAAGAATTTGATATCTAAAATGAAATTTTAATTTATTTTATTAAAAATTCTTTTTACATAGTTTGAGTATTTTCTTATCATTAAAGCTGTAGTCAGTTGTACTAAATTGTTTGAGATAAGCATTTAAACTTTTTCGTTGACTCTTATATAAGCTATAAAGCAAGGCATAATGTCCGCAAGTGCTTGAAAAGTATCCTTGGAGTTGCTGTTTATTACATACATACGTGTCGCAGTTTCTCTTTAAAAAATTGTCAAATTCTTTCTTCAATGGTCGTTATCCATATGAATCAAAGTATTCCGCTCCTAACTTAGAATTAAAATAAAAGGCCACCCAACGCTCTTCTGGCTGATTAAAGTAGTCTGTATTTGCTACTATAATAGCAGGTTTAGAGCCCACTTTCCGTGGTAAACTATTAGCTGGGAAAACACCTTGAAAATACTTCTTTGTAGATTGACTTGCCTTAAGTGCTTGTTCTATTTGTATCGTATTCATTTTAAAGCGTAATTTTCACGTTTCTGTTTCTATCAATCTCTAACATCGAATCATACTCGCAGTAAACTATGCAAGTTACAGCTGATGTTAATGCCCGAGCGAATTTGCCTTCAATGCGTATGTTTCCTTGCCTTAAAATATTAGCACACAAATCGTTATTACAATGATCAGCGGAGAGATCAAACGCTAGTATAAAGCAGCTATCTTCAAACAGTTTCTTATTTATATGAACACCACGATCTGAGTGATTAATTCCAGATGATTTGAATAGCATGCTATAGGCTCTGGTTGATCTTAAATTTTCTGTAGAGTAATCGAATTCAAGTGGTTGAGAAGGTATTTGAACACCATTGACTGACAAATTAAACCTTTGCAAATAAAAATGCTCGAACTTGAAAAGATCCGCTGTTCGATCGCCTGAATAAGAGCTATTGTAAACCATACAAAAAGGTAAAAATGTCGGAAGTTGTCCTATGACAACATTATCTAATGAGAGGGTATGGTTTCCAGGATACAGAGTGAATGTTTTAACTTCTACCTTATTAAATGGATATAAAGCTGCTTTCGTTTGTAATATTTTATGATGAGCAACCAGTATTCCTGGATTAATAGTTATGTGATTCATAAACAATTGTGCTTCCAATATCTTAAGCTGCGTTTCCTTGACAGGATTTTGCATTAAATAAAATAATGATTTTTCCAAATTAAATATTAGCAAGAGTTAAGGCTAATTAAAAATATCACCGTGCAGCTTTCCGAACAATTCCACTTTGTTACTTTTATCAAACAATTCGGTTAATTGTTTTTCACAATCATGAAATATTTCGCCAGTGTAGTAATCTGGATACCATCCAGAACATGATAAATGAGTTCGACCTGCATCAGTGCCATAATTGAGTAGAGTTTGTATGTACGATCTGTGGTGATAATTGTTGTCACTTTGCGAAACCAATATGTTATTTAAATATACGGATACGCTTCGAAACATGGAATTCAGAAGATTATTTACAACGCCACATTTATCTTCAGTAACATCAGAATTATCTTTATTCTTCAATTGAACAACCAACTTTAAATAAACGCTACAAATGTCTCGATATGTATCGCCATTACCAAGACAGAGAAATTCTATGGAGCTAGGATTGTCTAAGAATTGAATAGGATTATATGAGACTTCTTCTGTATGTAGAATGCTGCTTTGTATAGGATATGGTGCAAATAAATCTAATTCACTTTTCATACATTCTATATGAGTGCCCATAGTTTCTAAGCAAATATGTCTTTTACTTTGTTACGTAGATTGAATTTTTTCGTGCGTTTCGAGGTAGATCTCTTTTGTGACTGACGTCGTTTTCTTTTGATTCGACGTCTTATACTACTTTTGCCAGAACCTTTTTGAAATTTAGACGATATCTTGTTGACTGCTTTTTCTGTTAAATTACTTAATGCCTTTTTGCCTTGCTCTGCCAATATATTTCTAAATGGCTTGCGACCGAAATCATTGAGAATAGATTTTCCCGTATCCATAGCCTGGTCTTTAATCGCATTCAAACCCGAGGTTTTAAATTTCTAAAAAAGACGCGAAGAATGAACCAAGGCCCCGTCCATGTTGTACGACTCGTGGTGACACATATAATGATCCTATGTGACTTAATCCACTTCCGATTTGATTAGAGTAATATGAAGTATACACTTGCTCCATGTCAATCCGTTACACTTCTGAATGGAATATTCTTTGTGCTCTCGTTTATATTAGTTTTATTTTAATTACGTTTCTTTTTTCTAAAGTGAAGAGTAATGTAAGTAGGTGTAATGGAATCACGAAAATTATATTTGGAACCGTCTGTACTAACTATGAGTATAGAGATGTCCTTTATAGTAGCAATTTCAAGGCTATAGTACTCTACGCTAGTGAACTCAAAACACTTGCTTTTTCCATTAAACGACATCTTAAAATTTTATCTCCAACGCAACGAGGTTTTATTATATCAGTATAAATAAATAATGGTGAATATTCCTGCGCTTGTTCTTGAGGTGTATCACTTTCGATGTTAGCATTATTTAAAAACAGTTCGGTTATTCCAACTTCCCACTGATCATTTGTAATAGTAGGAAGATTTACAATATTTGTAAATGAGGACTGAATTGTTGCTTAATAAGGTTACATAAAGTTCCTCCATGTAGTTCATAGTTTAAAAGAACTCAAAACTCGATTGTAATAGTTTTTATTTAATGTTAGCTCAAATGTACATTTTTATAAAGCAATCCACTTAAAACTATTTTCACCCTTCTGAATTGAAGATTTCTGTCTCAATTTTCGTTTTCCGTCTGAAATGATAGCATCTGTAGAAAGACCATTTTTAATTAAATCATCCTTAGTTTTAAGTTGACTTCTAAGTCGGGTGTTATATAGAGAAATGCGTTTTTGAATTCTCGATTTTACATTAGGTTTTGTAGGTTGTCTGCTTACTTGGTGTGGTGTTGCTTCTTTAGTTCTATTTAAGAATTTTTCAGGCGTCATAAATTCATCTTTTGAAATGCTAT
>NW_024001218.1:0-4276 GCF_014805625.2 Glossina fuscipes
TATTTTAATTTAATTTTAAGGAAAGAGCTCACTTAAATAAGTCGTTACTTAAAATATTTTTTTAGTGTACCGATGTCGCCACCACTGCTCTGAAAGCTATTATCATTTATATCGCTTTCGTCGAGGAACCAGGAAATGTTGTTAAGTGGAGAGTTTTGCATACGCTTTACTTTCTTAATTTTTCTCCACGGCCGATACACCAGGCTTACTGCGATCATATAAGTATAAATTTTGCACAATTGATAAATACTGCTATCTTGCGCTATTAATATAACTTCAAGTTTGATCAACGCAACTTAATTCCTGGAGTAGCTAGTGGGAATGAAATAAACATTAACTTTCACAAGAAGCTGTGGCTGCGGCACAGTAAGATCATAACATAAAAAAATTGAACCCTTATCTTATGGTGCAAATATATTATTATGTTAGGCGGTTTGTAGCTATCTACAATACAGGAAATACATTAACCAAACAACTTCCGCACTTAGTTCAAAATGTATTCACTTATTGTAGACAAAGCCAATAAAATCTGAAATAAGTGTAGTAAGTTTCTTTGCTCGTAGTCGATATTATTCAAAGTAGATTCAAATTCGCTTAGATTTCAGATTAGTTTGGGATTCATCGTCGGTAGTCTAAACAATTCTGACCAATTTTGACCAATTTTTCTTATATTATGAGCTGTTTAATCTCCTTCAGAGATGCTTGCAGAAATTTAAATGATGTCTATTACTTAATCTCAATACCCAATGTCTATCAAAATCGTTTCGCTCAACACGCGCGATGTGCCTATGTCGTATTTAAAGTAACTTTTAACTTTAGCATCTCATTATGATTCGAAAATTGATTGGTGTAGTTTACTGTATCGGTTGCCAAGCCTTTTATGATGGCTTACGGGTTCACTTGCCATTTGGTTCTGTGCTGGTTGTGGGTGTGGCTCTGCTCTAGTTGTGTACGTGCTCCTTCTTTTTTATTTATTTAAATAAGATCTATTATATAATAATTTTCCCACCCCCTTATTTCTTATGTACTTTGTATTAGTTTTTAATACTAATTAGTATAAGATTTACTTCTAAGGGTCAATTGAATTCGGCTGTGAATTTGTTTTGGTTAAGTTCGATGCGTAAGTAAATAAAATAAATAAAACACATACAAAATAATTTTAAAGTTTAAAGGTTCTGCCCAAACCTATATGTTTCTCAAAACTTATTATTATTGGCAACGATTTATTATTTTGCGTGAATCATACATCACATATTAAACAATAGAGTATAATATGAACCGAAAGAATTCAAAATGTTTGCACGAATATAATTTTTTAGTACTGATATTATAATTGCATGTTTACCTGTCCAGGTGTTTGATAAGAAATGTAGGAACACAATTAAAAAAAAATTATATCTCACAAAATCAAGTAAACAATGCACACATGGATGCAAACAACTTGCAAAAAACAAAGCAAAAAATTCAGTGGCTTTGTTTGTATCATCACTAGGAACTGTAGCCATAACACATGTGTAATACATTTTTGATGATGATATTCAAAGTTCGCCATGAAGTAAATTATATTTACTCATTTATTTATTTATATCCAATGAAATTTATCCTCAGTGAAGATATAGCCGAACTAAACAAGACAACGGTTAAAGTTACGCTTAAAGTATGATTTTTTAATTAAAAAGCCCTGTTAACAAGGATATCTATACTCGATGCGACTTTGAAAATATGCAAAGGGTGGACAACCCATCAGAGTAAATGTAATAAATTTATTATCGACCAAAGAGTTAAATAAAACATAGGGAAAACATAGACATGAGTACTAAAACAATTCGATAAGGAGGTTAAATTAAGCGTATTTTTGAGAAAAATAATTAACAATTAAATTTAGATTGTCTCTTTGTATATTTATTGTTGGCATTAGCATTCCGAAACATTTAATTTTTTCGCTAATAGACTAATTGGCTCACCTGTTAATAAACACTGGAACATTTAAAATTTTACTTTCAAAAATTGTTTCATTAACCCTCGTCTTAGGCTTTCTGTTTCTAAATTTGAAGTCTAGAATTGCAAAAAAGGTCATAAGAATTGATAGAGCTTCAGGACTCCCAGGAAATAGCCAGCATGAGGTTAGTAATTCGAACCGGTTAACAGTTAGTTTATGTGTGATCTCTGCTATGTTTTTTCTAAATGCCGCCAAAGAGTTGATTAGTCTAGTAAAGCTCTTGTTTTCGGTGATTAATTCAAATCTTGAGAAGAACTAAAAAACATAAAACGCATCTAGAAAAATGCACAAACCTTCAGAAGCTCCTTAAGGGAAAACTCACTACTGATGCTGCGTTATTCTAGAAAGATTTAATTTATCCCTGGAAACTGTATGTTATTATTTACTATACCCTTGTTCAACATATGTTAAAAAAGTTAAGCTCTCGATGTAGCCAACTTTAGATAGTCTGTTTGCAAAGATAAATGCTCTTAAACGTTATAACATAGAAGAAGTCACTTGAAGGAAAGTCTGAAAAGATTGGTCTGTTAAAAAAAAGAGACCACTTCAAAATAATGGAAAACATTCAATGGACACAATGGTGGCCTTGATTATAGTTCTCAAAATAAAAATAGTTTCAATTTTTTGATTTTAATTTTTTTCTTCATCAGGTATATGCTTAGCCTAACAGCTTTTCATATAAATTTCAGTTGTCTGTATAAGTAATTGCGGTTGTTGTAGGAATAAAAATTTGTTGGACGAAAGTTAAAGTGCAAAAAAAATTAAATAAATTGCTCCAAGCTCACTTGTATGTGACAAATATTTGTATTGTTGGACCTCTTAGACATTAAGTTTAAATTTTTCTAAGCGCTCTAGCTTTAAGATACACTCACATAAACGTGAAAATTGTCGCTTGTTTTTATGTAAATGCGATTAATCATGAATAGTCATCAAAGCCCTTATATTGAAGAATGTTCAAAACGTGAATTGGTTCAAATTCGGCAAATTTAATTTGCTTGTTAAACAATTCTTTATTCTTCATCTTTGCTTGCATCGTAAGAACGAAAAAATTACGATTTTTTGCCTTATAAAGGATTACTGTTCGTGATAACTCTTATGTCCTAGGGCATAAAAGCAATACCAATAATCTCCAAATTTGCTATAATTAAAACAAATTTCAACCGGCTATTATGGAACCATTTTTCTCGTAAAGTATTACAAACTAGACGCTTTTGCCCTATATAAGCCCACTGTTCGGACGAACATTAAAAGGGATAAGGCATAAAAACAACCCCATCAAATTGCCATTAGCAATTTTGAAAATTGGATATGCTTACTTGTGTAGCGACATTTCAAAATAGGTTGTTCTATGGGGAGCTTGACGAAAACATGTCAATGTGTCTAATTTCATTAAAATACCCCAAAAACTGCGACCTGCACATTGAATACTAAAAGACATAAACGGACAGATAGACAAAATTAAAACAATCCACCGTGTGGTAGTACAAACTTAATACACTCTTTACCTCCAGCTGCGTAGAGTAAAACAACAAACTAACATTTAATCGTTGTCGTCGAAACGACACCAAAGTTACGTGCCCACATATGCCCCAACTGACTTTATGTCTTCAATAGCACGTTATTCAGCGTACACGTTTACTATTCCCACATGTATCACATTATGCTCTGTAATTTTGTTCCATTTTTCAGGGTAAAGCGTAATTAAATTTAGCTACCGCGTTATTGCCAGCATTGAAATAAGAGAAAGTAGTATCGGTAACCTACGTCCTTCTTGACGTTGACTCCCACGAATACTCAGCAGTCAGCAGTTTAACGTGTAAATCAAACGTGAGGCATAGTTATGGTAGGCACGCTGAAAGATGTTGTACGATAAACTATAAAAAACAAGAAACATATCGACAAACGTACAAGGAGTACAGGAAAATCGAATGTGTAAAATGACTAACAATCATGAAGATATTACTTCACATTTACTTTGATCTACAACCACATTGGGAATTGGTTGCTGCACAGAGTAATAAATGAACACTATTTCATACCTGCGCGCAAAAGGCTGGTGTTACGCAAACAACGCTATAGGTCTTTTTCGAATAAACATATCAATAGAATCAATTAAAATATTTTTCATACGCCTAAAAACATACCAAGATTTTTCCAATTTTTTCGAATTTGTATTAACGAAGACAATATTTTATAAAAAGCTTCAGCTACCTATACTAACAGTTGCAAACACCTTAAAGGATAGAGATATTCACCATTATTAAATAAACACGTAAG
>NW_024001219.1:0-5368 GCF_014805625.2 Glossina fuscipes
TTGAAGCCAACTTGTTGCTTTGTTATCAGATTCTTGGACTCAAGAAATCAAAATAATCTAGATGCCATAATCTTTCCCAATACCTTTGAGAGGCCAAACAAGAAAGCGATTTGGGCGATAATCTGATGCGATGGAGACATTTTTTGACTTTGGAATTGGAACAACTGCTGCCAGTTTCCACATATAGGGTATATGGCCAGTCAAAAATACCGTATTATGTAAGTCCAGTAATTTCTTTTTATTTGAATTAGACAACGCACTGATCATTTGGTAGGAGATGCAGTCTAAACCAGGTGTCCTCCCCTTCGATTTGGAGCGACAACTTTTAAGTTCTAAGGTAGCTATGCAATTTTCCAGGAAGATTTGTCAATACCACTTAAAAGAGAAATTGGAGTCCTTTTATTTTCGATGAAAGCACTGGATAAGTTGCTTTCATAGGAGTACTCGCACCACATCTATCCAGAGTAATTAGAAATGTGCGCCAGTTAAAGTTGGGAGTGCAGATGACAGAAATTTCGTTCAGATTTGAAGTCCCAATGACCAAGTTGATTTTGTTCGAGACAACTGTCATTGATGTATTTCTGTGAATTCTTTTCGAAAGAAGTTCGAAATTTGATTTTCGGCACGGAATTACGGAAAATAAATTGTAGTGTTCTTGCTTAAAAAACGATTGCGAAGGTGGGATAGAATTTTAAGAATTTTATTTAATTGTAGTGGCAGGAAAAGGAATGGTCGGTGGGTTAAGTTGACATGTCAGCGTCTCCGTCGAAAATGTCACTATAAGAATTTTGCGTGAATAATTTGTTCTTACCAGCAGAATAATCTGTACTTACGGTGTTGCGTGAAGTGCTACGAGTGGGGACACGTGATAATTTAAAACTGAAGGTTGATTAATGGCTGAAAGAATGGATTCATTACCACTTGTAATTCTTTGACTAGCGTTGAGAACTGGTGATTCTGGGGGACTTAGTTTATTAGATTTTGGCATACGTGTTGTTGTTTTAAATTTTCTAATACTTGTTGCTGTGTTGATTTTTTCAATATTATCTTTGGCGGATAATGGAACTGGTTTGTCAATGTAATTTTTGGTTGATGGTAGAAAAGATTTTTCATTGGCAGGAGTTGGAGTTAAAGGTTTATTAGGCTTGGTTTGCGAGGCGACAAGAGCGTAGGTATTGCTTTTGCTAATTCTTTGGGTCCCAGATGGATTAATTTCCCGGTACTTGCGTCGCACTTCACCCATGCTACAGTAATTTTCTGTTTTGATTTTTAGAATTTCACGCATTTGTATAAAACGTGGGTATTGTTTATCTAACGCAGAGTGTTGATCGTTGCAATTTAAGCAGAAGCTACGCATACAGTTTTCAGGGTGTGAAGGAAGACCACAGTTAGCACAGGATGGAGGACTGGTGCATCTTTTTGCCGTATGACCCAGGTGTTGGCAGTTTTGTTGGCAGTACCAAGCTACATCAACCGTTGCCGGTAGCCGATAGCGGTCAAAAGTCAAAATAATTCTTCCTGTAGGAGAGCGGGTTTCTCCATCGTCATTTAATTTGGTGAATTTGTAGATTTCAGTCACTCCTTGACTGCCCATTTCGCGTACAATTTCATCTTCCGGCACATCCTTTAACCGAGTTCAGTTTGTCATGCATGGTATATCCGCTAATATACCATATAAATTAGCCAATGATTTCGATTTTATGAGCTTTTCGGTTGCGCTCGGGTTTCCAGGGAGGACAAGTAAATTCCCATCGCGTAGAGTCGATATAGAGTCTATATATGTTGTAATGCTATCTAATGCTTTTTTAATAGCAAAAGGGTTGATTTGCGAAATTGTTATGGAAGGATCAGTTGGAGAAGTCACAACATATTTTTTGTCGACAGGAATGATGCTACTGGTTTGCAACACCGGAAAGTCGGAATTTTTAGTTTTTTTTTCTTTGGGGGGATACGTCCGCTAGTAGATGAAATATATTTGAGTTTTTATCTGGTGGCCCCGGGGTCATTATGTCTTATGGTTGTCTATTATTTAATAAATTGGTAAATAACCACACACTTGAAAAGTCTTGGGAACTGCTGAGGATAATGATAATTGTTTTCAATATTTTATTTTTCTTTTATGTTTGTTTGTTTTTTTAATTTTTTTATTATATTTACAGAAAACAAAGGCAAATATGATATCTGCGATAATCAGTTTTTGCAAAAACACAGAAAACACACGAATAAAACACACAAAACACCGAAAACAATTAAAAAATCGCAGACCAAAAACAAAACACGTGCTACTCAGAACACAAGTCGATGTCTGTATGAGATGAAATTTGTTAACTAAATATGAAAATTTACTTATTTCGCATACATGATTTGAGAACGTATTAAGAATTTACTTGAAATCTGATTTCTATTATTGTTGTTTCTCAATTACATAAGCTATTGAATGTTTTATTATTGAAAAATATATTTCTTTTATTTCTACTTTCTGAAAACATGTATAAATCTCAAATGACTTGAAAATAAAACTTTAAACTGATAAGAAAACATTTTATTTAATTGTTTGCGGCTTTAGTTGTCTTAAAGTATATCTGTATAGAACAATGCTCTCGGTTTTAATGCGTAGCCAGGAAAACAAGAGAAAAGGTTATGAAAACAACAACATAGATTATAAACTTTACAAAAATATGTGTACAAAAATTACTTTTTGTAAATAGATTTTAAATAAAATTAACAAAAGTAACAAATGATTTAACATATCACAAGAATTTGCATTATTTTGAAATTATTTGAAGCAGAATTCTTTAAAAAATATACTTTTGTTGTTCTATACATTGAAGATGATGAACCGAGCTTATCAACTAATGCGCAAAGAAGAGCTAATCACAGACTTCTTAAACACCTTGAACACCTTAAATAATGAGCAAAATCGTAGTTGAAAACACAATGTCCGAACGGTCTTTGATAAGTTAATAATCCGATTTCTTCCCAGAAGCTAATCCTTCATTACAGATCTTATAATCTCAGGGGTCGTCGAGGAGACCAGAAGTATTACTTTTGTATCAAACTATAGATTGACACTGTTTTTAAGCTAATATTCGTTGTAGATTAAAACTGATTGAAATGAAAGTTTAAAACTAACGTTTGCTTAAGTTTATTTCCTGCTCGTTAGCAAGTTGGGCTTACGAAATTAGATTTCTTTATTCTTACAAACAAGGTTTGTATAAACTTTTTCAGTGTTACCACTAGATTAGAAATACGTGTTTGTATATTTTTACAATACTTGTTTACAATGGAAAAATTTGTTTACAATTGTGCTAAATAGCTATTTTGATAACATTCCCACAATATATTTTTATATTGGGTTGCTGCAAATATGTCAAGTATATGCACACCGCCGGCAATGTATCGAATTGTTGTTGAGCGGATCATAAAACCAGTGAAATAGTATAGTGGGCTGAGCTTGTCGTACTTTGTAAAAGCACATTACACCATGTACCATAGATTCAAGAACCCCCCTAATGAACAAAATAAGCAAACATAGAATTTCTTAAACAAAAAAGGATTGTCATGCGAACTCGTTGTAAACACTTCTCACCAATCTCACATTGCCCCCTATTCGAAACACTTCCCACCGATCTCGCTTTGCACCCTGTTCTAAACATTCCTCCTGTTTCGTTAAAGTGCTGACTGTAAATTGCTGAATAACCCAAAGGGTTCCTATAAGTAAAATCGTACCATATTAGTCAGTTCATTTTTAGACATCAACAACACCGTCTTGAAGTTCCTCAAATAAAATAAAATTTGCTAAATAAAATAAAAATTAAAAATTGTATTTTAATTCAAAGGATAGTCCCAATAAATAAAGAACTTGTTTAACTTAGGTAGCTAATACTACGCCATAACAAGATAATAGAAGACTTACGAGTATCTAGTGTGCTAGCTCTACTAATTAATGCTATTTGATATTTCTGAGAGAAAACTCGAAGTGAAGATTAAAGTGTGATTTGCAAAGATTTTCGTACTTTCTTAAAGCAACAGATAAGTATCATAATATTCGGTATAGAGTTTTATAATGTATTCTTGCATTCTGCTTGTGTTATGTAAATATTAACTTAACACTGCTTTACCATATAAACCATATACATGGTTTACCATATACCATATATATTTATAAATTTCAAGACTACATACTGCATATCAACTTTCATATTTTTTATATTTTTTTGTTAGTTCACATGTTAATAATATGTATATATTTATATATATATATACATTATGTTAGTAGAAAGGTATACATTTTTCAAAATTTCATTCTTTGTTTAAGTTAACGCTTTTTCGAAAAGAGATGACATGTCTCAAAGATGTGCACAGATTTTCCTCTAAGTTATAACATGGTCAGTTGTGGGAAATTAGAAAGGTAAGAAAAGCCCTAAAAAATAAATCGTGATAGTTGACTATTATATTCTTTAAGAAATACATAAAGGGGTCTGTATATTTTGAAATCATATAATCCAAGAGAAGAACTTTTATGGAACAAAATTTTAAAGAAACTCCTCGTTGGCTTAAACTTTGCTTGAAGACACGATGAATCCTTTATTAACGTACACTATTTGGCCGTAAGCATATTTGGCTATGTAGTAGGCTTTGTCAGATTGCTTATGCTGCCCTTATATACACAGAAATACAAACCGTATGTATATATGAGAAAATGAATTTATGTGTTCATCCAACTCGAAAGAGATTGATTTAATGCTATAGTAAATGCTAATATTGGTGACCTCATGCGTAATTATAAAATACCATTGCATCCGTTCGTTTCTAACAATAGACTTATCACATTAAGTATTGAGATGTAATTATGCTTTAGGCATATCGGTTAAATTTTTGGAATTTCTATGCAGTATTTTTTTAATTGATTAAAGAAATGTCTTTTAAATTAATCATTTATATTCCATCAATTATTTTATCATAATTAACAACATTTTGTTCATAACTGCGCAAAATGGAAATTTTACGTATGTACACATGATTTTCTAACTTGACAAAAGTGAAGTTGTCAAGGAAAACCTCAAGACTAACCTCAAGGCAGTACAATCATTATGGTGTAGCGAAAAAAATTGAAAATTTCCACTCTCTCGTATCTATATATACGTACATACGGGCGAACTCTTGGACTAACTTTACCGATTTTTATACATAACGAGGTGGCGAATATTAGAAATCCGCTGAAGTCAGCATACATGTACTTGTCGCAAATTTCACTCTAATATCACGAAAAAGTATTCTACTATTACTATTTTAAAGTCAATAACATGAATATGAACATAGGTTCATTATCAATATGTATATCGCACTCCTGGAAGGAGATACAGTT
>NW_024001220.1:0-1229 GCF_014805625.2 Glossina fuscipes
GCGGTGAGATAACTTTGTTTCCACCCCTCCAATTGGCGTACACTGTACGTAGAGCAAGTGCGGCTTAAGTAAGATTCTTGCGCTGAATTTAAAGCAGGCAGCTCTTTTATTAGTTAAGATTTGAATCCAGTGAGCTCAACTTTCGTGCTTGGTGTCCACATAGCTTAAAGGTGATCGTCAATCTGGGACGTTTCCTCTCAACAGCTCTTATGCTCAGGAATGAGAGATTGAATCAAACTGAAGGCGACGCTGTAGTTACCATTACAACTTTTTTTCTTTCTTGCCTATTTGAATTCGTTACGGCTCGGAGAAAGCTTATGTTTAACTCATTTCTAAATTTCTCTAAATTCAGACGCTTTCGTCTAATTAGAACACGCTGCTTTTATTCGCAGTTTTGTAGACGCTTCACAACGCATTAAGTGTGTGGTAGGGGACTTTAGCTTATCGCACGTCACTTTGTACCTAGTGATATTCGGGCTGTTACCCCAGTATTTAATAGTGCTAACGTGGTTTTAAACGAAGTATTTCATTTGGACTTACTTCAATATAATTGCGTTTCTAATTGCAATGGATATTCCTACATTTGTGGCGTATACACTTGAGGTTATTAAATATCTTTCCTTACAAATTTTTAATCGCGCAATATTTGTATTATGTGCATTTACTTTCCATGTGAATGTTTTTATGCATATTAACTAGGCATGCATGTACGTGTTTATATGACAACATGGAATGAAACTTGTACATCAATTTCTTTCCCACATTGCTATACAAACTTACCATTCAAGTTCATAACATTCCTATAAAGTGGCACGCTGAAAGGAAGGTGAGTATTGAAAAATATCATCCGTGTTATTGCCTAAAATCAAAAGTGTTATTGCCTTAATAATTTACGAGTGATCACGAAAAAATTGAACTTTTTTGCTTTTGTTCATGCTCTACTGCCTACTCTTTGACTATCCTGATCAACTTTCAAGACTAAACCACAAGCACTTCGAATGTTCTTGACAAGCTTGGATCCGATATACTACTTTTTGCAGCCGCAGATATTATACGTACATACATATGTATAACTCGGTGTTAATCAGGAAAATATGTGCTTTGTAGCTTCTTCGAAGTTTCCTTTTAGGTACCGCAAATGCTTTGACAATATCTCCAATATCTCCAATCTGCCGAAAAAAAGTTGGTTCTTGTGTAAAGCAATTATAATAATGGCAAAAAGCAAACCT
>NW_024001221.1:0-2358 GCF_014805625.2 Glossina fuscipes
CTGTCTTCTGCTGCCTATTGATCCGCTTACTTGCTCGTGTCTTGTACCGTTCTTTATGCGATTTGTCGATTCACTCATTTATATTTCGGTTCGTTAATTCGTGTGTCATTAATTATTTTTATTATCTATCCTCCATTTTTCTGCTTCTTCTTGTCCGTTTTTCTACAGGTCTACATGTCAAAGCTACTGTTTCCATTCGTCAGATAGTCCACCCATGCAGCGCATTTTTCGAGTTGAAAAATTGGGATAACTAAAATTTAAAAATATACGATCTATTCAAAAAACTCACTTTTAATAGCCGAGCGATATATCGATATTTTACAGCCAATAACAGCCAGGCGCACTCATCACGCCTAAAATATAGCGATTTTATTTCAATTCATTTCAGAAATTATAGCATATCACCAAGGCCGAAGAATATAATTCGCGGAGTGGAGTGCTTCAATAAACGAGCCTAAGAGTAGAATTTTTATTGTGATAAGAGAACAAAAAATATGTTTGCCTAAACTAACCTCACAGGTCCAAATCTATTCTAAAAATCTTTCATAATCACTGATGCGTTTGAATTTATATAAAAGTAAGAAAATTGTATTCTTTCGTGACCGAATGTTTTATGCACAACACTGTGATCCTAAAAAAAAGTTATAGAACTAAATTTTCATACTCCATAGTCTTAGACGGGCGCGGTTGTATTCTTATATTTTTAGAATAAAAGTGGAAATTTATATAGTGTATGCGTTGTACTTAATGAGTAACACGCAAAACGAAAGTGTTCACCGTTTTGTTATATAGACGCGTAGACGTTGTACGCCTTTATTTTGTGGACGGAAGAATGTTTACTACAGATACTACATCGCTGGCCAAGAATTTTTATAATTTATGGGATTTTTAAGCTTGCTTATGTACATTATAAAGATTTTGAAGAAAAAATTAAATTATAGCATACTACAAGATTGAGTAGGCGTGGCCAATTTTTTTCCATTTTCGCAGAGGTTCCGCAGCAGTGCCCATAGAGTATGCCTTTAAACTTTTTCGTTATATAGATTCTGAGTAACGAGCAAAAAAAAGTTTTTTCTATTCTTTTGGAAAAGCAAAGGTTTTCGTTTACGTGGTGGTGTGGGGGTGACCTTCAGCCGATTTAGGCCATTTATAATGCCACCTTGCGTGCAAGAACAGGAGAATGTTTTCAACATGCATAACACAAGCAGACAGCCAGCTAAATAAACAGGCGGATGCTGTTAAAATATATTTACTTTGTGGGTCCTCTGAACATATTCCTTATCCTTCGATGATCGGTATAAAAGTGACACGAGTAGAAGTCATGTATACAGCTACAGGAATTTAAATCTAACTAAATATATATAATGTATTCAATGTATATATATATGAGGATATACGGTTAGTGTTCTATAACGAAGAAAAAAACCAAATTGTGTGCCATTAGGTTTTTTCAAAACAAACTAACCATCTATTTAATGATTTTAATTAATCAAATATAAAAAGAGGATGAAATATTTTGCATTAAAATCAGCATTTAAGAGATATACGTTACTTCTATAAAGCTATTATTTTTATACCTACGCCCCAGGTATACGATCTCAGCACACTTATCTTGCCGTAAACTTTGGAACATCTAAAATGAAGTTTCAGATTAGGTGATGTTATAGAGGGGCTGCCTTGGAATTTTATTTTCCACCTACTCCCTTAAATTATCAGCTCACCTAAATAATAGTGTATTTAAAATTCACAGTCAATTTGCAATAGTAAAGGGTGATGTTAACGTTGATTTTGCACAAATAAAATTAGTTAATTTTTCTTCCAAATACATTAATTTTTCCAAAAATTATATATATATATATACTTTTATATATTTATTTTCTAACTGACTTTGACAATGCCAATTAATCGAAAAAAAATGTGATAACAAAAATTTGAAAGTAAGAATTTTTACAAATAGGACATAACTAATGAATGAATATTCATAATAATCGATTTTTTTTTTCCAATCAGAACTTTTTAAAGGAAAACATATTTCTTGTTTTTCTACGATATATCAAATGTCCGTTCGAACAGAAATACAATTTCTTACTTGTATTCATTTGCATATTCATGTCAAAGATGACAGCTGTTTATGTAAAATATTCGAATTAAGCAGCTTAGGCGAATATATGCAGACAGTAAAATCGATCACTCACAGATAGGACTTTTTTTGTAGTGTGAGAATTATTTAAAATTAAAGAGAGAGAAATAAAAAAGATTTGTATAGGATGGCACATTTGAAGGTATGAATGAGCGTAATAATGGGTAAGACTACATATTGAGAACGTTTTCGTAATAGAAGTCCTTTCAGTTTGCATT
>NW_024001222.1:0-6312 GCF_014805625.2 Glossina fuscipes
TCGAGATGGAGTCGATGTATGTTGTAATGCTATCTAGAGCTTTTTTTTATAGCAAAAGGGCTAATTTGGGAAATTGTTATTCTAGCATCGGTTGAAGAAATAACAATATATTTTTTATCAATAGGACTTATGTCACTGATTGGCAACACCGGAAAATTGGAATTTTTACTTTTTTTTCTTTAGGGGGATGTGTCACCTAATAGATGAAATCTATTCGGGTTTTTATCTAGCGGCCCAGGGGCCATTATGCCTTATTGTTGTCTATTGTTTGTTATTGGTGAAATAACCACTCACTTGAAAAGGTTTGGGAAACTACTGAATAAAAAATGTCAGATGTTTTTTTTTTTTTAATGTTTTTAAAGGAAAACACGTATGGTATTCGCAATGAACAGTTTTCGTAATAAACACACAAAAAATTCAATAAATTTTAATAAGTTTGAAAACTTTTAAAAACGTATAACGCAATAAATTGCAAAAATTTTTTCACAGAGAGAAAAATTTGACCACAGCGCTTGAACAGAGTTGCCGTTTTTGCAATCGTGACTAAAAATTACAACAATTTATTATTTGGACATATAAGCCACAAATCTATTGGCTTAGTCCATCTCTGTTCAACATACCAAAAAAAAAAAAAAAAGATACGTTATATGACGTTTGTGCTAGCGCTTTTTTCAATTCTCGAACCTCTTCATCGTAGCTGTCCAAGTCTAGTGAATACAGTGGCTGAGGCAAGATTACGATGTTATTTTTGAACAAAAACCAATGAATAAACAATGGCATGTGAGTTGGCGCATTTGCATCGTACAACGTCCATGCTCAAAACATCCGAAAAAATTACATGAGGTCACAGATATGTCGATATCCTCAGCGACTGCTCCAACTGTGACTCGACGATTCTTCATAATAATTGTCTTCACTGCTTCGATGTTTTCGTCGGTTATTGGCGTTCTGGTGCGTTTAGGCCTCGTCATTAACATCGTCTCGGTTTTCGGTGAGAAAATTTTGTACCATTTATAAACATTTCTCTTGCTCTAGCAAAAGATCGCCAAGTACACGGCTGATCATATCAAGATATGTCGCGGACATGTGCACCAAAATAAAAAAAAAAGAAAGTAACTCCTCGCAATCCAAGAAACATTTTTAATTAGTCGTAGGGTTTTAAACTGATAACTCTGTAGTATTTATACGTTAGAAATTTTTTCGGCTAAAAATCACGTTAGGTGTCGTTGCTAAAGACATAAATAAACAAGTTTGAATGCAAGCTTTAATGGTCGAGTCTTCTATGGTTTCAAAATAGTGTTACCTATCGATGTTGGCTTGGTTACAGGTAGATAAAAATATTAATAAGCATATAAGTTAAACCTTTTTTCAAATCGGATCTATAAGCCGAGGCAGCAATCTTTAAACAGACAGAACAGTCACGTGGTTCATTGATGCGTTAAAATATGAAACAAGATATCGCCTCCTGCATTTGAGTTAGACTTATCTGCCCTTTAATATTTATTTATGACGCGCACATGCGCTTTACTTTTCGAATTTACGTTCCATTCTACCCCGTGCTATATTAGTAAACGAAAGGAAAGCAAACATATTTACGGTCTATAGGCCTACTGGCTTTCCGGCATGAAGGTATTGAAAGTCGTCTGCTAAGGAGGTCGGAGTTTTAATACAAATCAATGATGTTATTGAGGAGACCAGAGAAACAGAATTCCTGCAGGAGAGTAAAGGAAAGTGCCTTTTGTATGAAGACCACGAATGAAAAATGTCTCTTAGCCAATGAGAAGTGTCTCTAAAACAACGGAAGGAGTCTCTACTTCAAAGAAAGGTGCCCCCAAATCAATGAAAAGTGCGTCTAAGTCGTCGACTAAAAAAAAAATTTTTTTTTTAATAAATTCGTTTAAAGATGCATGCTCACCAAGAAAGCATTTCAAAGCCAAGTGTGTTGTTTTCAAGCTTTTCGCTTAGGTGTAACAAGGTTTAGACGTACTGAACTTTCTCTACACTTCCGTACTTGCAGTCATTTTATTAAAGCAACTCGACACTCAATGGTACGGAGTTGTATTCGACATACTTTATATCGTGTGGTACTAAAGAACTGCCGATAGCGCTACGCCAACCCTGTACTGTAGGTCCAGGAGTATTTAACTCACTAGCCGGAAAATTGGAATTTTCATCTGAAAAAGAAAATTTATTTTTATTATTATTTAGCCCGAAGCATAACATTTTTTGATTGTAGCAATATAACGAATATTAACTTTAATTCTAAATTCAATAAAAAAAAGGCAAGTTTAGAAAAAACCCTTCCCTTCTTCACATAAACAAAAGGCCCATATAAGAGCTGTATGTCAATATGAGATTTTTTACTTTTTCTGTATAACTTCGTGCCATTTTTATTTAAAAATGATTTAATGTAAATAACCGCCTTTGGATTTTTGTAAAAATTTGATACGGAAATACCAATCTTTAGCCTTTCCATACAATTCTGCATTTAGTTAATCAACAAGGCGAATAATGTTAATTTTAAGTTCATTGAGGCGGGTGACCCTAAAGAAAAAGTGTAGTCAAGTTATAACGTTTGATCAATTCATTTACGAAATATAGGCCTTGAAGTTGAACTTTGCTCTCAATAGATTTGATTGCATCACCAGATCGTCTTGTTGGAACTGAATATCGTCCAAGTCGAAATCATCTAATTCAGCGTAAAACTGAAACAGTAATCATGCTTTTAAAGCGTACTCCATTGGCGTAATGGCATTTTTTTACGCTACCATTTGATCCGAATTCGTGATTTACATGAAGCATAGTGAGTTGTGCGGGTCGATCACGTTCATCACAAATTCTACGTAATGCGCGAAATACGTTAAACAATTGTGTATTTTTTTATGACACAAACATCAATTTTGATGAGAATCGAAAAAAATAAACGACGTAACTTTTAAAAAATGTATATCCGGATTGTAGAAAAATGCGTTACAGGTGCAATTCATACATGTTGTGATATATCACAATTAATTTAATTTTCGTTTAATATATTGTCTTCAAATAAAGACCGAAAATAAGATAGCGGGCTTGGCGTCAACAGTTTTATCGTCGCCTAAAGGTTTCTCATTCGTGGAAAGCTAAGAATCGTAAACGTACTACTATGGAAGAAAATGAAAGAATACCTAGAAGCTTCATTCAAGCATTCTTCGATGCTTTTCACCAAATAACAACCCTCTTCATCAACAATACCCACTAAAAAATTTTCGAGCACTCTCCGTGATAGCTAATAGACACAAACAGTTTTCAACTATTTTCCTACATCTCCTGTAGTATATTCAGATCATGAAATCGCAAAGGAGAAGAGCCATGTATTTCAAAAGCAAGCAACAAATTTCAAATCTAGTGGAGAATACAGCAAGCAATACCTCCAATAACTTGGAACATATTAAAATATATATAGCTGGCGTGGCAAATAATAGAATTTTAAATTCGACATCGATATTTTCGCGTTTAGGTGGTAAAACGGAAAAGTCATTGATTGAAGGAATGCAAAATCTGTTTTCGGTAGACAAAGCTATACGAGATAAATTTTTCTTCTTCTCTCTTTCCAATATTAATAAATGAATGAATGGCCACTATAATGTAGTTTTCTATAATTTTTTTCCCCTGCACGAAAAGAAAAGCTGGATTCGTTGCAGCGAGCCTCAATTGTGCATACCTATCCCACGTTTAGATCACCCGTTAACTTGCAAAAATATATGTGTATATCTGTAGCCGTATACTGTACCTACAATACTTTGATATGTTTTATAAGAATATTTATATATTTTTTTTAAATTCCATCAATAAAATAAATAAATAAATATGCATACATTCATATAACTGAGTTTTTAGTAAAAGACTCCATGCAGTAGGATGAAACACGTGCCATAGAACATAAACAAAATGAAAATGTTGCGGGGAGAATTTTTCTGAGGTGTTATTTCCCGCGAAAATCCAGCAACTTTTGTTTAGATTTATTAAAATTCCACCAGCCTTTGTTTAGCTTTATCAACATTCCACGAGCTTTTGTTTAGATTTATGAACATTCTATCAACAGTCTTAAACACTTCTAAACACTTTAAAATTAATCAAAGCTAAACATCAAAACCTATATAAACCTTCGTAAACAGTTTTAAACAGTCTTAAACGTCAAGCATTATGAAAACCAGTAAAAGTATTTTTTCAAATGAAATTTTTGCGTTTAAGTTAGTATTGTGTTTACAATGGCTTCCAAAGCATCGCCTTTGGCTCAAACTAAACAAGAAATCACTATTGCCAAACATTGTTATTGTATCGGCAGTAATGGCTTCCGAATTTCTAAAGGAGAAACTTAATTTGTTGGGCAAATTAGGCTGTGTACTTTGCATACTTGGCTCTACCATAATTGTCATACATTCACCCAAAGAAAAAGAAATAGAGGATTTAACAATTTTATTTGAAAAACTGCAAGATCCTGGTTTCATATTTTATATGGTATGTATATTTGGTTCAACACTTTTTGTGGCTTGTTTCGTGGCCCCAAGACACGGCAACAACAATGTTGTAGTTTATATTTATTTATGCTCAGGCATTGGCTCATTGACTGTTATGTCATGTAAGGCTTTGGGCAAATAGCTAGGGAGAAAAGGAAAGGAATAAGTATTTGCCTTTTCGGTAAGGCCCAATGCAAAGTATATGAGATATTTAAGATTCATGCGGTCCCAATATGTCTCAAAAGAATACACAATTCCTGGGCTCGGCCCAAAGCAAATACAGCTATGGCTTGCAATAGAATTTGTTCCAGGCGAAAACATCTTTTAATGGCCCGCACTTTAACGCTGGCTATCATTTCCGACAGGGCTTGTTGGATATGCAATATATTAGCACATATTTCTTTACCTTTTGAAGAATCTGCTACTTCAGTGGCACGACGGCAGATATCTAAAGTACGTCGGGCGTCTCCTGAGACGGCAGCTACTTTTCTATGTTAAAAAAAAAGAAAGAAAATAAAAATGATTTAATATCCTATTTTGGAGTACAAGAGTCTTTTGACAGCTATTATATGTGGAGATAAGATTAAAAAAAAAAAAAAAAGAGATATAAAAGGCAATACAAAAAAGGACTAGCCGACTATGTGAGAATCGCGACTACCAAGCCAATTTTCGCGAATTCAAATCTGTGTGGTGGAGTTCACCGTGGTCGTAGATGTAGTGAATGTTCAGTCGGTAAGAGTATAACACTTGGGAGGTATGGAAATTCGATTGAAAATTGTATGAATTCAAAAGGAGGTATGGAAATTCGATTGAAAAGTATACGATTACCCCGCCTGTGGCCACGGCCACTCTATTTCCACGCCTTCTTTCACTTCAAAAGATCGTTACTGTATTGCGTGAATAGAGGACATCTCGTTTCACATTCAAAACAAAAAAAAATTTTTCTGTCAACTCACCTCGCTACCAGTTGTATGGCATCGCCCTTGAAAGCCTCTGACCCACCTAATCGCCCCGTAACAATTTCTTGCGATTGCTTGTGGCTGTAGGGTTGAAAAGTGAGCCGTGTCAAACCCAATATAGAAATTACTTTACCTGTTAGTACGCGTTCAGGCAAGTCCACTGTATTGGCTATTTATTATCTTTAATTTCTTTATTATCATCTTCATCCGTAGACTTTATGTCTTTCTTTTTCTTTATAAGTTTCATCTGAAGTACTTTGACTAAAATTATCTTCTAGCCCATTCGAACTGTAAATTCACATAAATAAACATGTAAAATGTCTTTATATATCTTACTTGAATCAGTACCTTTTTGTGCCCTCATCATAATCCAATCTTAAAATAACATCTGACTGAGCGTGTTCGTAACGGCCGGGGGACCAACATCTTTCTCACAACATTTTTTAAATTCCTTGCTTGATTCAAATATATTTCGTGTAACTTTTGCGCCTCTAAGAGGAAAACGTAAATATTTTTTAATAAATTTGCACGCTTGATACACAACCTTTGTGGCATCAGAGTTTCTTCTTCTAAAGATTGCGTCGAAGGTAAATTTACTTTAAATTTAATTTAAATTTTCAACGAAATAATATTCTAATATATATATTTGGCTGAAACTTTGAAATTATTTTTTTAATTACCCTTCGTACTACAAAAATCTTTAGTCAAACTGGGCCATGCCAATAGTTCACTTAATAAGTCATCTACATAAGGATATTTACAACAAGAACCAACGCCATCAAAATAATTGCACATACAACACAACATATTGGAGACCAATGAATCGTCCTAATGCAAAAGAATATTAGAGAAGCAGC
>NW_024001223.1:0-1315 GCF_014805625.2 Glossina fuscipes
GGGAAACAATCTTTGTTGTCAAAAAATTGGTAGAATTCAGAAAACATGTTTCAATGAAATAAGACATAACGCATATATAATAATAAAAATAATGCATAAGTTTTCACGGTTTTATTACGAGAAATATCAGACCCTTAAAGCGGCTACAAATATAAAAGAAAACTTTTTGTCAAAAACGCGGAACAATTCGGAAAACATATGTATCATTGAAAAAGTCGTAAACCATAATTAATAATAAAAATAATGCATAAGTTTTCAAGTTTTTATGGCGGGAAGTGTGAGAATCTTAAGGCGGCTACGAATGAGGAAGAAATCTTTGTTGTCAAAAACGCGGAACAATTCAGAAAACATATGTGCCATTGAAATTAGACATAATCTATAATTAATAATAAAAATAATTCATCAGTTTTGAAGTTTTTATTGCGCGAAGTTTCAGACCATTAAGGCGGCTACAAATGAGGAAAAAATCTTTGTTGTCAAAAAATCGGTAGAATTCAGAAAACATGTTTCAATGAAATAGGACATAACGCAAATATAATAATAAAAATAATGCATAAGTTTTCGCGGTCTTATTACGGGAAATTTCGGACCCTTAAAGTGGAAACAAATATAAGAGAAAACTTTTTGTCAAAAACGCGGAACAATTCGGAAAACATATGTGTCATTGAAAAAGTCGTAAACCATAATTAATAATAAAAATAATGCATAAGTTTTCAAGTTTTTATGGCGGGAAGTGTCAGAATCTTAAGGCGGCTACGAATGATGAAGAAATCTTTGTTGTCAAAAACGCGGAACAATTCAGAAAACATATATGCTATTGAAATTAGACCTAGTCTATAAATAATAATAAAAATAATTCATCAGTTTTGAAGTTTTTATTGCGCGAAGTTTCAGACCATTAAGGCGGCTACAAATGAGGAAGAAATCTTTGTTGCCAAAAAATCGGTAGGTTTCAGAAAAGATTTTTCAATGAAATAAAACAAAACGCATATATAATAATAAAAATAATGCATAAGTTTTCACGGTTTTATTACGGGAAATATTAGACCCTTAAGGCGGCTACAAATATCAAAGAAAACTTTTTGTCAAAAACGCGGAACAATTCAGAAAACACATGTGTCATTGAAAAAGTCGTAAACCATAATTAATAATAAAAATAATGCATAAGTTTTCAAGTTTTTATGGCGGGAAGTGTGAGAATCTTAAGGCGGCTACGAATGAGGAAGAAATCTTTGTTGTCAAAAACGCGGAACAATTCAGAAAACATATTTGCCATTGAAATTAGACATAATCCATAAATAATAATAAAAATAAT
>NW_024001224.1:0-4604 GCF_014805625.2 Glossina fuscipes
ATAACCAAGTTAGGTATTGAAACCGAGTTAGTTATAGGATATTGGTAGTTTGCTGATAAATCGAAATTAGCAATCGAAAAGTTTCGTCGGAAATACTCAGCAAATAGATCTGAGATTTCAAAATCATTCGAGGAATCAGAGCCATTAAAAGAAACATGAGAGGGATATGTGGAAATTTTTCTTTTAGAGTTAACAAATTTAAAGAAGAATTTAGGATTAGCAAACAGAGAGGATTTAATGAACTGAAGGTATCTGCAGTAATAATGATGGTTGAGGGAGTTAAATCTATGCCTCGCAACCGATTAAGCGACATAGTCGAGCGCAGAGCCACTTTTCGAATATTTTTTGAATAGCGAGTTTTTTCTATTCTTGTGATATTTAATTGTCTTATTAAACCACGGGGGACATCTGCTTCGAGGTCGACAATGCTTGATCGGAACAGATGCAGCAATAGCTAGATGTAATGTATTGTAGAACGATGACAATAAGCTTTCAATGCTACCGGTTGAGAAATCAAGAGTCAAATGTGAAAGACGATGTTTTAGTAATACAATATTGATTTTATGAAAATCATAATAATTATTTTAAAAAGTTTGATTTGGCACATTAAGGCAATTCAACAAACCATCATTCATATGATGAAAGGGAATGCATATTGATGGATGATAAGGATCCTCAACTAAAAGGTGGACAACGATTTACGTAAAATCTCGGGAAAATTGGCAAAGCAGAGATCAAGCAGTCTACCATTACAATTAGGGGTACGATTATATTGACCCAAATTATGATCAAACAATTCACTAAAGAACACAACAGCCCTATCAGACGTTGAAGTAGGAATCAAACAGCCAGAATTATCAGTGTTACACCAAGTGACTTGAGGCAAATTGAAGTCACCCAATGCAACGACCAAATCGGTGGGTCTATACCGCTTGGCTACTTCACAAATAAGGGAAGCGTGTTTCTGGTAAATGGAGATATCAGAATTTGGGGGAATATAGGAGCAGGTTATAAATTGATGTTTATCAGGCATATTCGCACGAATAGCGATAAATTCAACGTCAGGAGAAGTGGGAAATTCAATTAAATTGGACGGGATTGCCGCAGATATGGCAATTAATACACCACCACCAATGCGATTTACTCGATCATTTCTAAACACTTGGAAAGAATTATGAAAAATTTCCGACGAATGAAGATCGGGTTTTAGCCAAGTTTCAGTAAAGGCCACATAGAAAAATTCCGTGCTCACTGAATTTAGAAAAGTTGAACAAATTTTCGATTTTAGGCCCCTAACATTTTGATAAATGAGAGATAGTGGGCCTGAAGAAACAATTAGTTTTTTGAAGGCGACAAGACAATTGCCTTGGTATTACGGGGACGATCTCGAGGGATAAATACCTTAATTAAGGATCCTACTGGCCACAGTGATTTGTTTAACAACATATCACTGTTTTCAGTCGGAACTAATATTTTAAAAGAGGAGATTGCCCTAGCTTGAGAAGGAGGCATTTTGAAAATGCTAACACGCTTTAAGTTGACTGATGGGACTTTCGTCGGCAGATAACTTTTTATGTTATCCACCGATGTTTCAGGTGCAAGTCTTGACACAAATATTACTTTTCTGGGAGGAACTGCCGTCAAGCAAATGTCATTATTTGGAACAGGAGACGGGTTCACGGTAGGAGAGTTTCGAGTTGGGGAGAATATAGATGGGGTTGTCGCCCTTGTACCGGCAGCTTGTGAGACTTGCCCAGTTTGGTGACCAGCATTCACACGCGAACAGCCAGAAGGAGAGGATGACTTATTTTTCTCTTTATTACTTTTAGGCGATGGCGCTTGATTAGAGTGATTGGCGGCTGTGGGCGGAGATACCCTTGCCACTTCAGCGTAGCTTAAAACCGATGGACTTACCGGTTTGTTTGTAACTGTTTTGCTACCAACCGTCTCAGCAATATCGGAAACATTATTGTTCATTTTAGAGTTAGAGGGAGCGGTAACTTGTGCCAACGAATCAGATTTGGAGAAAGCCAGAGCTGACGTCCCACCCGCTACGCTACGAGTAGAAGATGAGTATCCAATAAAACGACACTCATCAAACCTAGACTTAATGAGCTCAAAATTTTCCCACAAGGAGCCGAGATTTCTGCTCAATTCCGAGAAACCATAACGGGTCTCCGTGAAAAGTTTGTAAAAATCAATGTCCCGCTGCCTACAGTCAGGACATGACCATCTTAAGCCTTTAGACGTGTATGGGTTTATTCAAAACGCTAGCTCGAAATGTTAGTCGACCGAGCTTTTTCTTCGTTATTTTTGTGCATAGTTGATTTATTCCGGGGGAGGAAAGTGTCGAACACCAATATGTCTGCTTGGCGTTACAATCACCTGCAAATATAAAGTTCGCACCCAAAATTGAAAAGTATTCGTGAGATGGCTCCTTGTGATGATATGAAAAAATTGGACGGTAGTACAATGAGAAAATTATTATTTTTGCATTAACCTTTGTAAGGCAATTAGTTGTCACATGAATAAATTTTTTTGAGCAGCATTGCACAAAAACATTTGTGTTTTTAATAAAGTTCGTCATTTCTAGTTTTTGTTGATCATTTTTAACGACTCCACTTTTTACTCGTGAACGTTTGGCTGAGTTGCTTTCGATTTTAAAACATCAACTAGCATCGTGCTTTGTATGCTTACTATCAAACCTTGCATTTCAGCCATTAATGAGTGCATATTTTGCGATGCTATTAAGCGATGCTACTGAGCTTTTTTGATTGTGGCGAAAGGTTGGCCTTCACAGCTTGGACATATGCAATTGGTTGAGAAGTAATTATAACATACTGTACTAATTCATTTGGTTTAGATACCCTTTGCTTGGTTGAAGGTCTCTTATGCACTTCACGAGCTGCTAGAGATTGTGGAGATCACCGAATATAATACCCATGGTGCTCAATTTACAATAATTTCCTTGTGGCCAAATTTTTGACAGCTTGTACACTGTGGAAGACTTCTACGCCTATAAGGTCGCAACTTGATGCTGTAAATACGGTAGATTTTATTTTGAATGAATTTTTGCTTTTTTAACGAAATTTATTCTGAAGCGAGATATAGGGCCCGGATTTTATGTTTACTTTATTTCCTCTGTAGGAACGTTACTCTCTATTCCTTCGGTTTGATATTTGCTTTCTTACAACAGTTAGTTCTGGTTTACGTTCCTTTATCGGGCGTATTGTACCGCTCTCAAAGACATCATCATCTTCCTCCAATAAGGAAAATTTATTACCTCTTGTGAGTGTTTGAATGTTTGGTTTAGATTTAGCTATTTTAGCAGCATATTTTCAGCTGTTTATGGGCTTAACTTTCTTTTGGTGAAAAGTTGGCACAGGCAATAATAGTATGCGAATTGCTTTGCTTTTCATAAGAATTAGTAGGAATTCGTGCATCACAAACTGATCAAACGGAATGGCGTTGGACTTTGCATCATCGAAGTAGAATCATTAATGATTTGATAGAAATTGACGAAATTTGAATAGGAAGTTTCAATGCATCAACAGTACAGTCCAACTTATGCCACGCCCGACGCGCGTTTGAGATAAAACGTCCGAAATTAGTCAATCGGAAAAGCTTCGCTGTTCGATATCAGTGCAGAAATCAGAGCAGAATTTTCTTAATGGTGTAGCGTTGACTTAAAAACAGGAGTGCGGAAATTATTCAAATCATCAAATCATCATCAAATTATTCCGGCTTATTTCCAAAAAGTTCTAATCTTAGAGTATAAGTTTTATCGATGAAATTTGGCCATATTTGGTTTAATAAAATATATTTAAAATGTAAAAAAAGCCTCGGAGGTTTTATATATACACACGTTTGTGTGTATGTATAAAATATATATATATATATATATATATATTAATTTTTTCCACCACACAAGAAGGCTCATATTATACTGTAAACAGAAACGTTTAATATCAGCTCGATTGGCTAAAATGGTACATCACTTTCTTACGTTATTGTTATAACCAACAGTTCACATAATAACATATGATAAACGTAATAAATTGGACCTCATAAAATAAATACTTTACAGAAGCTGTGTGCAATTACATCTCATGTGTAGCATAAATATAGCGAATGAATAAATTATGACGCAAGTTAAGATAAATTGCCAGCAATAAAAATCATTTACTTTAAATTCACACTTACAAATGTATGTTGTATACATACGAAGATATAGTCAATACTATGAGCGCTTTTCCCTTTTATTTAACACACTTAATAAAATTATCACAATGCAGGAGTAGGGAATTAAAAATGAATCTACAGCAATATCTTATGTACGCTTATAAAAATGTATCTGTGCAATCTTTCATCTTGTTGTAGTATTCGGTTATTAAAAAACTCAGCGTATAGAGCTTTCACTCGAAACGTGTCTCAATCCATCTGTTCCTCCATCTGTTTTCCCCGTCATTTGGCCTGTACGGAACCTGTCTATTCTTTTGTCTAGATCGACCTGTTCCGCTCGCAACATCTGATCATCCCAACGTAAAAGAAACTTGCAATATATGAATCAAGTGCTCAAAATTGACCAACAAGTTGACAGATAC
>NW_024001225.1:0-2418 GCF_014805625.2 Glossina fuscipes
TCAAGCAAGGAGCTATTTCGGAGCTGTTTGCCAAGAAAAACTATTTGTCTGACGTTTCTTGGTGAAAAATCTATTTGCAATAAAGCGGAATAAAGTGGAAATTTAATAGTCCGACTCAAAACGAAGACTAACGTTTCTCGAAGCCACGATTGTTATTTATTTTTGCAGAAAGTCCATCAACTACAAAAATCTGAAGAAGAGTCTTCAACATATCCAAAAGGGTTTGTAAAATTCACTTTCAAAATTGTTTCGAACGAAGCATTTCCTGCGATGTCATCATTGATTCTTTTCCTACTTTTTTTTCTTTCATTTACAAAATTTAGATGAAGTTTAATCTTTTCATTGACAGTAAACTTAATCTAATGGGATCGTCAATATTGTTATGAGATTTTTTATGATTCTTTAGCGTATATTCTCTCCCAACCTTATTAAAGAACTAAATAAATTTTTATAGCAACGCTATCGAAAAATATTTATAACCTTTATGGCACTTAACATGCTACACAAAAGAAATATGTACACGCAAGTCCATACAGTGTTTTCTAGGTTATGTTAAACCTTAAAATGTAAGTGTATAAGAAAGTAATAAGAACAAGATTGTTTTAATAATATATCTTTCTTACTAGAAAAAAGAAAGTCTTAAGGGGAAGCAAAAGCAATTGTGAAAAATTTTAGAGTAAATAAAAAAAAGAGAATAAATTAATAAAATAATAAGGAAAGTGATAATGCGGACTTGTTGAAATAAAATTTGATACCGTTGACTAGCTACAGAGAGCATTAAACAGTTTCAGTAGATGCAAAAAAGAGCGATAAAGCAAAATATAGCGCATGACGTTCAGCGTCAAAATTTTAGGATTTCCGTTTTGAGGCCACCGGTGAATGGCCTTCAGCTTCTTATATAACATAGAAATACTAAAGCTATTTAATTTTAAATTATATTAAATACTTAACTATCAAGTACATCATTTTGTGCCTTTTAATTTTTGAAGCTCGAAAAAATGGTTACAAAATTTTGGTTTCACAAAACATTTTTGTGTATCGGAACAATATATTATATTAATATAGTCAAAAGGTCAGACGATCGGAAGTTGTAACATATAAACGCGCGTGCCATTGTGTAGTAGTAACGTGGGAAGTGGGAGGATTAAAAAGTTCGACTTGTCATGATTTTTTTTTTCTTAATTTTATTCTAATGTATTTTTTGGGTTGTATTGTATTGTATGCTGTGTGTAGCTTTTGGTATTTTATTGTTTTTTTTTTTTAGTTTTTTTGTAATTTTTAGTATTATAATATAACCTTCAATGATGAGAAGTAAGTAATACTACAAAAATTGACGGAATAAAAAAAAAAGTATGCTTTAACTTACGCTACAAAAATAGGAAAATACCAAAAAAAAGAACCAAATGGCCATAAAACTTTTACCAGCTAGATGTAATTTCCTTATGAGGGAACGCAAACATTAAATAGGACCATAAGTGGTGTACAAGATTTGATGTTATTTTGTTCTCCACTTTTGCAATCTTTTTTTCTTATTTTTATAGATTATTTTTATGGATTTTTTCTTCTTCATTTTTGTTACCAAGAACATAAAAATACATTTTTTTAATCTTGTTTGACCTGTATTTTAAAATGAAAGTTTTTTGTTTCTTTTTATGAGTCACTTAAGAAACCTTTGCGAATATTCTCAGGATGCACTAATTTCTCTTTACGTGTTCATGGGCCTGTATACAAAGGTTATTGAAATGGTTTATTATATATTCTTAAGTTCTTTGATAATAAAGTTTATTGCAACTTTGGATGATAGAAATAAAGTGCTTTTTTTATGTTTAGTTAATTAAATTAATTGTTAGAAAGATTACGTTGGCTTTTCCACAATTGCAATCGATACAGTATTTAATTAATTTGTAAATTAATGCAAAAGCAATTTATAAGTCGAACTGATAACTTGAAGGACAAAGTCCTGTGCTCTCCATACTAAATATTGTGTGACGAAAATAAAATGTGCTGATGCATTTATTGCAGTACATTTGCTAACTGCTTCTGGTCTTCTTTGACGTTATAACAACTATTATGTGTGCTTATGTAAAATTCGCCAAAGGGTATTATTTTATATTAGCTCGAGTCAAAAAAAATGTCCATTTTTCTCAGATTGCTGACTTTCGCTTATTTCGCCTGGTGAAGGAAAACACCTTGTTGGTTGCTATGGAGTTTGCTTCAATAGTGTTCTTAAAAGATTATCGTCAAGAGCCTTAATAATCAGTTCACCAATTAAAATCGTATCTCCAGAACGAAATGTGGCAACTTCATTTTATAAATTCAAAAATTTTCAGATGTCGCTTAAGCACTATCGTCTCTCTATTCCTGAAGCATAATGTTATGACTAAAGTGCGCATAAAACGTGCTCCGCATAAAACAATT
>NW_024001226.1:0-2586 GCF_014805625.2 Glossina fuscipes
CTGAAAACTTATCAAATTATTTTTTTATCCGCCTGAGTAGCCGAAGGGGAGGAATCTCGACTAGCAAGTCAATGGTCGTGGGTTCGAATCTCAAGTGCGGTAGAGTTTATAATAAAAGCCGATAGCCTTAGCTGCTAATGCTTTTAAGAGTTTAGTCTTAGAATTTATTTCTGTGGCGAAATTAATAATAATAATAATAATAATAATATTTTTATTACTATTTCTGCACTATGTCTTACTTCATGAAAACATGTTTTCAGAAATCTATCGCGTTTTTGACAACAAAGTTTTCTTCAAAACTTGTGGCGGCGTTAAGAATCTGAAATTTCGCGTACTAAGATCCTGAAAACGAATGCATTATTTTTATTATTATTTATGCACTATATCTTATTTCATTAAAACATATGTTGTCTGAAATCTATCGCGTTTTTGACAACAACGTTTCCTTCACAATTTGTGGCGGTTTTAAGGGCGTGATATTTCCCGTAATGAAAACCTGAAAACTTATAAAATTATTTTTATTATTATTTGTGCACTATTACTTATTCCATTGACACATACGTTTTCTATTATTTACTGCATTTTTGACAACAACGTTTTCTTCAAAATTTGTGGCGGCGTTAAGAATCTGAAATATCGCGTACTAAGATCCTGAAAACTAATGCATTATTTTTATTATTATTTATGCACTATATCTTATTTCATTGACACATATGTTGTCTGAATTCTACCGCGTTTTTGACAACAAAGTTTTCATGAAAATTTGTATACGCTTTCAGGTTCTGAAATATCCTGCAATGAAAGCCTGAAAACTTATGAAATTATTTCTATTATTATTTATGCACTATAACTCATTTCATTAAAACATATGTTTTCTGATATCTACCGCGTTTTTGACAACAAAGTTTTCTTCAAAACTTGTGGCGGCGTTAAGAATCTGAAATTTCGCGTACTAAGATCCTGAAAACGAATGCTTTATTTTTATTATTATTTATACACTATTTCTTATTCCATTGACACATACGTTTTCTGTTATTTACTGCATTTTTGACAACAATGTTTTCTTCAAAATTTGTGGCGACTTTAAGGGTCTGAAATATCGTGTACTAAGATCCTGAAAACTAATGCATTATTTTTATTATTAAATGTGCACTATTTCTTATTTCATTGACACATATGTTGTCTGAATTCTACCGCGTTTTTGACAACAAAGTTTTCTTCAAAACTTGTGGCGGCGTTAAGAGTCTGAAATTTCGCGTACTAAGATCCCGAAAACTAATGCATTATTACTATTATTATTTATGCATTATATCTTATCCCGTAAAAACCTGAAAACTTATGAAATTATTTCTATTATTATTTATGCACTATATCTCATTTCATTAAAACATATGTTTTCTGAAATCTATCACGTTTTTGACAACAAAGTTTTCTTCAAAATTTGTGGCGGCTTTAAGGGTCTGAAATATCGCGTACTAAGATCCTGAAAACTAATGCATTATTTTTATTATTATTGATGCACTATATCTTGTTTCATTAAAACATATGTTTTCTGAAATCTATCACGTTTTTGACAACAACGTTTTCATCAAAATTTGTGTCAGTTTTAAGAGCCTGATATATCGCGTACTAAGATCCTGAAAACGAATGCATTATTTTTATTATTATTTGTGCACTGTGTCTTATTTCATTGACGCATATGTTGTGTGAAATCTATCGCGTTTTTGGCAACAACGTTTTCTTCACATTTTGTGGCGGTTTTAAGGGTGTGATATTTCCCGTAATGAAAACCTGAAAACTTATGAAATTATTTTTATTATTATTTGTGCACTATTACTTATTCCATTGACACATACGTTTTCTATTATTTACTGCATTTTTGACAACAACGTTTTCTTCAAAATTTGTGGCGGCTTTAAGGGTCTGAAATATCGCGTACTAAGATCCTGAAAACTAATGCATTATTTTTATTATTATTTATGCTCTATACCTTATTTCATTAAAACATATGTTGTGTGAAATATATCGCGTTTTTGACAACAAAGTTTTCTTCAAAACTTGTGGCGGCTTTAAGCGTGTGAAATTTCCCGTAATAAAAACCTGAAAACTTATGAAATTATTTTTATTATTATTTATGCACTATGTCTTATTTCATTAAAAAATATGTTTTCTGAAATCTATCGTGTTTTTGGCAACAAAGTTTTCATGAAAATTTGTATACGCTGAAATTTCCTGCAATGAAAGCCTGAAAACTTATGAAATTATTTCAATTATTATTTATGCACTATATCTCATTTCATTAAAACATATGTTTTCTGAAATCTATCACGTTTTTGACAACAACGTTTTCTTCAAAATATGTGGCAGCTTTAAGAGCCTGAAATATCGTGTACTAAGATCCTGAAAACCAATGCATTATTTTTATTATTAATTGTGCACTGTGTCTTATTTCATTGACACATATGTTGTCTGAATAAGCTCTGAAATTTCCCGTAATAAAAACCTCAAAACTTATGCGTTATTTTTATTATTATTTATACACTATATCTTACTTCATTGAAACATATGTTTTCTGAAATCTATCGC
>NW_024001228.1:0-3197 GCF_014805625.2 Glossina fuscipes
AACAAAACGAAAATTTGAAAATTTAGCAAATATCAATTTATTTATTTATTTATTTTACTTGGACATTTTTCAAAGTTTACAACCAGTTTTACCGTTTGGACCATTGACGACCATATTTTTTTATCAATTTCTCATTTTTTTCTTTCAAATTACATTTAAGCTATATTCATTTCATATATTATACAAATTTTTCGTTGATTTTTTATCAATTTCTCGTACCCCAGTTGGATTTTTTTCCAATTTTTCATTTATTTCATCGATTTTTTTGCAATTGAAAATCGTTTGCAAATCGTAAATGTCTTGTATCCGCCTTGGAAACGCATTCATTAATAAAACGGAATGTGGACTTTCATTTTTCACATTAATATTATTAAAAGCACCATCGACCTTAAAACGGTAAACCGCTCTCACTTTCTTAATAAGATTTTCGTATGATACGCTGATTACTCCATTTCACTATCTTCTAATTTGCTTAATAATTCAGGCTTTCTGGTGCTAAAGCGATTATTGTTTCGTTGAGCAGGCTTTATTGATTATGTTGATGAAAATAAACGTACTGCATTGCGTTCGTATTACAGTGAAAAAAGTGAAAGTTGTACCCATTCCCTTGGCATGGTAAATAAGTTTAAATAAAGCTCTACACTATCCGGCGAACCCTTCATTTCCATACGGAGGACAAATCAAGGGTAAGATTTTTTAGAGCTCGATTGCGTGCGGAAGGAGGTTTTTGTTTAGCTGACCGCAAAATTTCCATAACATCATTGCAATCATTACAAACGGGCACCTGTTAAGTACGCATGTATTCTTTTTGATCCTGAGACAAGATTTGACACATCGTACATTCACCTCAAATTCAGAGTTTTTATTGAATTTCGAGAAACCTTCACGGTAAAGTAAATAAATTTCAATTGTGATTTTTTCATTAGACAATTGTGAAGCAATTGTTTTGGCGTCATCATTCTTTTTTGCTACATTCAGATATGTCATTTCTTTAAATTTAAAGCAACAAGAAAAATGTACTACTAAGTGAATCTTCTTAAAACATTCCAGTAAATTAATCTTTTAATTGATAACTGCTTTAAAAAATTTGAGAAAGTGGAATGACGATAGAGATGGAACATTTTCGGTAGGATTGATTTATAACACATTTATATAAAAACTGAAATGTATTACAAGGAAATGCGAAAAAAAATTTCTTTAATCCCCAGGTCTGGGATATAAATTTAATTTACAAATTATTTATATCTTGTAACGGCCGCGAACAAACCTTGGGTAGAGTGTCTGTCGGTCTGTGTCAAGCGCAAGTATCGCAATAACGGCATGCCGTTAGGCAAAATCGTGTGATTTTGTGGTACCGTTTATAAATCGCATGATCTTACGGGATATAATTGTTTTGTTCTTTTCTTCTTTTCCCTTTCATTAAGATGGGTAAAATCATGTGATTTTGCGGTATTCCTTTTTTTGCTTTTACAAAAACAGGCAAAATCGTGTGATTTTGCGGTATTCCCATTTTTCTTTTGCTTTTGCAAGAATAAGCAAAATCGCATGATCTTGCAGGATTTTGCTTGCTTTTGCGAGAGTAGCGGCAAGCCGCTATAGAGAGCAACAGAAAGAAGAAGAGAAGAATTGAGCAGGAATGAGAGGTCTGTCTGTGTTTTGTTTCGGAGATAGAGGCGAGAATCACTTGGCCTCTGCTGAGGTGCGCACGTGTCCGCGAGCTTGGTCTAAAACCGGATAAATAAAACTATTTTTAAAATTGAGCCTTCAAGTGCAACGAAAGAAAAAAAAAGGACAAAACACTAACAGCAACTAATGTGAGAGATCTTTTTAAAGTTCGTGTGTAAAGAAGATAGAATAGCGCTTAAAGCTTACAGTTTTGCAAAATAATGTCTAAAAATAATGGAAAAAGAAGTTATTAACTAGAACTTTATTAAAGAAATACAAGTCGGCAGGGATAAAATAATTGTTAAACGTTAAAAAAAAAAAAAAAAGGTTTGCTTGCATTGAGTAAAGAAATTTGAGGAAATCATCATTACTGCTATTTTCGATAAATTTCCATGTGTGCAATATAAAAATGCATGTACGAATGAGTGTATACAAATTATGTGAAGAAATTGTGTATTTGATAGAAAAAAAATAATAAGTAAAATATTATTATTATTATTATTATTATTTTATTTTTAGACTAACGAAATGAATTCTTAGACTAAAAAAAAGACATTGAGCACTAGCAACACAGGCTATCGGCTCTAATTTAAATAAATGGATATTAGATAGTGAACTTAGTAGTATTAAAAAAGTAATATATTGAATTGATATTCTGTTCTGAAGCTGATTGTAGAATGTTCAAAGGGTTAATCGTTCCAAATGCAATACTTCTAGCCGAGGAAAAGTTGAGGCAATCGCAGAGAATGTGCTTTATAGTAAGAGTTTGTCCACAACAGCAGATTGGGGGAGAAGACTTCTTCAGGATCCATTGGTGAGTTGCAATTGTATGACCAAGGCGAATTCTCGAAAATGTTTGAATCTTGGTTTTCTCAACGTTTGTTGGATATAAAGGTGGAGTTAATTGAGGGTTAATGCAAGAGTAGTGTTGATGATGGTATTGTAAATTTGCTTCTGCAATTTTCTCTTTAACTTTTCTTCCAATGTATCTTTGAAGATCCAACTTTTCCACATCATCCATAATTAGAGGAGCAGAAGTAGCATACTTTGCCGCTCGATCAGCCTGCTCATTTCCCAGTAAACCGATGTGACTTGGTACCCATAACATTTTAATTTTTCCGTCGGGTGTAGTAATTATATTCCTTAATTTGTTGATAGTGCTCCATCTCGAAGTCGAAGGATTCCGAACAGCTTGTAATACAGACAAACTGTCGGTAACAATAGCGGTTTTGAGTTTGTTTTTATGAGCAAGGTTGGCAGCGTGAAGGATAGCTCTGGCTTCCGTTGTGAAAGTTGAAGTACTTTCGTGAAATATGTGGTTGAGAAGAAACCGTCCTGTAGCATCTACCACCACACAAGCAGGACGCAGACCAGGAGATTTTGAGCCGTCTGTGTACAAAAGATTCCAACCAGTACTGTCCAATACTTGGGTTTTTTCAGCCATTAGATTCCTGAAGACGTAATTTGGAGTATCTTCTTTCTTGTGCATAGACAGTGAGATGTCAAAAGAGCAGTCTTTCAAAATCCAGGGA
>NW_024001229.1:0-5123 GCF_014805625.2 Glossina fuscipes
TTGATTAAGGAATGAAAGATTGGATTCATTACAACTTGTAATTTGTTGACTAGAGTTGAGAGCTGATGGTTCTGGGGGATTTAGTTTAATCGATTTTGGCATACGTGTTGTTGTTTTAATTTTTTCAACATTTGCAGTTGTTTTGATTTTTTTAATGTTATCTTTGACGGGTGGTGGAACGGGTTCCCAGCGAGAACAAGTAAATTCCCATCGCGTAGAATAGAAATAGAGTCTATATATGTTGTAATGCTATCTACTGTTTTTTAATATCAAAAGGGCTGATTTGTGAATTTGTTATGGTAGGATCAGTGGAAGAAATTACAACATATTTCAGGGCGATTTGTTATGTATCCATGTATGTAGGTATGTATGTATTATGTGACATACTTTTTGTAGAAAAAACAACGATATGAATATAGTGGTAATGGCATAAAGAAACAGCACATACAGTATTTAAAACACATCTAAAGCGTAAAAGGGAACAAATTTGACCAGAGTGTATACATAATTACCCGTAAATTTAATAAGATGGGAGCATCGCAAGTCATTTGCGTAGACCAGCGACCATGTTCGGGTACCTAAGATAAATTCGTTATTTAAAATACAAGATACAGATGAATGCAAGATCCTCATTTGAATAATCTATTGTAAATTATTCGCTTTGTCATTATAGTAAAGCAATAATAGTGCAAGTCAGTGATATCCAACGTAATGCCTTCCGGTGGGCTATTGCGTGAATACCTATGTTTGTCGGCGGATTATTGTGATGATGAATGGATTTTTTTGGGTGCTAACTTAGATCTTTTTCTTACTACCTTTTTGTATTCAATCAGTTCAGCAACAATAGCGTAATACATGCGGTACAACACGGTACTTGTAAGACGTTGTTTCGATATAATATTGAAAAAAATTTATTTAATTTATTTATTTTGAAAAAGTATTTTTTTTAATTGCTTTTTTGATGGAAAAATTGTTATTGAAAAGAATTTTCAATTATTCAAATTCAATTTGGTATTGAAAATGGGCCAAATCAGTCTAAGAACACATCTACAGTACTATATAAAGTGAGGACACTTCTATTTTGTTTCTTTGTTTGGTTTTGTGGCCATTACTCAAAACAATGGCAGATAAATCTATAAAAATTTGTGGCTTGTTCAAATTTGCAATGCGCGTAAGTGCAACTGTGTAGTATATGTGGTAAAAATACTTTCGTTTGCAAAAATTAAGACTTTGCCTACAAATTTGCGAAAGAGGGTGAAAATGTCTCATATCGGTCAAGCGATACGTCTAAAACGCCCGCACGCCTATGCAACAAAAACTGCGAACAATTTTGCTTTCCGTGCATTTTGCTTGGTGTTCATAAAGTACAATACGTACACCATATAAATTTCCTCATCCATTCTGAAAATAGAAAAACAAGCCGCGCCCATCCAATATTATAAACTATGGAAATTTATTTCTTTCCCTTTTTTTTAAAATGACGGTGATCGGTATAAGAGATTCGGTCATGACCGAATGTAATTTTCTTAATTGTTAATGTCGGCATTTGATCACAATGTTAAATTTCATATTTTTGTTTTTTTTTATTAGAACTTAAGGCGATATCGTGTCGAAATAAAAAAGGCAGCGATTCAATCGAGCCATGTTCGCACTTCTTCAACTTTGCGGACAGGCGTGCCAACCAAGCCATGTTGCACTGATCTGAAAAAGTGATAAATAGAAGGCCCCATGTCTCGTGAGTGCGCCGGGAGTGGCAGAAATAGCCATTGGAGCTGCAACAGTGTGAGCCGGGGCAACTATGGCAACAAGTGATCAAAATTGCATTTTCAGTCAATTTGCGAGGTAGCCACTTTCCCTTCTTTTGGATCGTTCCTATCGCATGCAAACAATTAATTCTTAAATTGCTAAGTTCTTCGAAAGTTCTTTGAGAGCATGAGATGGGTTTCGTCCAGGAAACCTAGCGATTCATTGTTTTTGAGCTTTTTTAGTCCTCCAGGTCGTTCTTTGTCATTGATTTTAGAATTATCACTTTTAAATTGAAACCAAAATTAACAATTGGTATATGATAAAACAGTATTACCATAAACTTCTGAACATGCCTCAAGGTCGCAAATGCCATTTTGAGTGCTCCCATGATTAGCGTTAACGTACATTGAACATATCAATAACATTAAGTTGAAAACGGTTATTCTAAGTGGAGGATTAGACAAACAATGCCCATAGTTTTATAAAAATGCGTGAAATTCTAAAAATCAAAACAGAAAATTACTGTAGCATGGGCGAAGCGCGACGCAAGTACCGGGAAATTAATCCATCTGGAACCCAAAGAATTAACAAAAGTAACACCTACGATGCTGTCGCCTCGCAAATCGAGCCTAATAAGCCTTTAATTCCAACTGCTTCCAATGAAAAACTTGTTCTACCATCAACCAAAAATTACATTGCGAAACCAGTTGCACCACCCGTCAAAGATAATATCGAAAAAATCAAAACAACAGCCATTATTGAAAAAATTAAGACAACAAAATGTATCGTTAAATCTAATAAATTAAATTCCCCAGAATCAACAGCTCTCAACTCTAGTCAACAAATTACAAGTTGTAATGAATCCAATCTTTCATTCCTTAATCAATCTTCAATTTTAGATTATTCCCGTGTGCCTACTCGTTGCACTTCAAATGTACGCAACCACTTAAGTACAGATTATTCTGCTGGTAATAACAAATTATTCAAGCAAAATTCCTATAGCGATGTTTTCGACGGAGACCCTGACATGTCAACTTAACCCACCTATCAGTCCGTTTCTATGTCACTACAATTAATTAAAACTTTTAAAATTCTACAATGGAAGATTAAGGGACTTATTAATAATTTTTATGAACTCCGTGCGTTGATAAGTGATTTTAATCGAACGTTTATATCGCTTCAAGAGACCCATTGTAGAAGCTCTTTTAGTCCTATTCCACCCAAATCATATACTGGATATTTCACGAATGTTGATCAAAATTCATATTCCAAACAAGGAGTTGGTGTTTTTATAGAATTAAGTATACCTCACAAACGCGTAAATTTAAGCTCGTACATACAAGCCGTAGCGATATAAATAAGCTTAAACATAAAATTTACAGTGCTTTCGCTCTATATCCCACTTTCGCAATCCTTTTCCTAACAAGAACTCTGCAATTTATTCTCTCCAACCAAACGATCAGTGCTCTGTCCAATTCAAGTAAAAAGAAATTACTGGACCTATATATTACGCTATTTTTGACCATATACCCTACATGTGGAAACTTGCAGCTGTTGTTCCAATTCCAAAGTCAAAAATATCTCCACCGAATCGGATTATCGCCCAATCTCTCTTTTATCTTGTCTCTCAAAGATATTGGAAAAGTTTATGGCACCTAGATTATCTTGGTTTCTTGAGTCCAAGAACCTGATAACAAAGCAACAAGTTGGTTTTAAGCGGGATAGAGGGTGCATCGACGCTCTTTACATATTGATTATTTTACAAGCAAGGCAATTTCCAAACGGAATCATGTAACAATTCTTTCAATAGCTTTCAAAAAAGCATTTGATCGAGTTGGACCAAAATAGTCCACAAGCTTCTTAATTCAAACAAATCTATTCTCGGTGATGACGTGAGAAAGATTATTATTGCCAAGAAAATTCAAAAGTCACCATCTGCAATTGACTCTTTTTTATACGTCGCAAAGGAATTGGACAATCCCTTAAAAATATTCCGTTATTTTGGTGTTAAACCTCCATGGATTTTAAATAACTAATCTTTTGACATCTCGCTGTCTATGCAGAAGAAAGAAGATACTCCAAATTATGTCTTCAAGGATCTAATAGCTAAAAAACCCAAGTACTGGAGAGTAACGGTTAAAATCTTTTATACACAAACGGCTCAAAATCTTCTAGTCTACCACGTGCTTGTGCCGTGATAGATACTTCAGGACAAGCTCTTTTCAATCACATATTTCACGAAAGTACTTCCACTTTCACAACCGAAGCCAGAGCTATCCTTTTCGCTGCGAACCTTGCCTGTAAGAACAAACTCAAAACCGTCATTGTCACCGACAGTTCATCTGTATTACAAGTTATTCGGAACCCTTCGACTTGGAGATGGAGCACCGTCAACAAATTAAGAAATATAATTACAACACTCGGCGGAAAAATTAAATTGCTATGGACACTTAGTCATATCGGTTTATTGGGAAATAATCAGGCTGATCGAGCCGCAAAGGATTCTGCTTCTTCTCCTCTAATTATGGATGATGTCATGGAAAAGTTGGATCTTCAAAGATACATTGGAAGAAAAGTTAAAGAGAAAATTACAGAAGGAAATCTACAATACCATCATCAACACTACTCTTCCATTAACCCTCAATTAACTCCGCCTTTATATCCAACAAATGTTGAGAAAACCAAGATCCAAACATTTTCGAGAACTTGCTTTGGTCATACAATTGCAACTCACCAATGGATCTTAAAGAAGTCTACCGCCCCAATCTGCAGTTGTGGACAAACTCTCACTATAAAGCACATTCTCTGCGACTGCCTTAACTTTTCCTTGGCTGGAAGTATTACATTTGGAACGATTAACCTTTTGGACATTCTAAAATCAGCTTCAGAACAGAATATCAATTCAATATATTACTTTATTAAAACTACTAGACACAATATCTAATTTACATTTATATAAATTAGAGCCGATAGCCTGTGTTGCTAGAGTTCAATGTCTTTTTCTTTTTAGTCTAAGAATTTACCTCATTAGTCTAAAATTGTAATAATAATAATAATATTCGTAAGATTCCAATAGGTTTTAATGAAAATGATTTGAAAAATAATGCCCAATCTAATATTTTAATTAAATCGATGACCAGGTTACATTGTAGAGATCCCAATGACAGCAGGAAATCCCGACAAACAGTGCCAAAATTATTTCCAAGGCAAATACTGTCCGCAGGGCAATAATTTTTAATTATTGCATATTTCATGTTGATTATATTATATTTACTCCTTAACAATGCCTTGAATGTGGAAGATTTGGCCACGTTGCCAAAATTTGGCAGCAGTAAAGAGGCAAGATGACTAAATTATGGGAAATCTCTGGTCTGTCG
>NW_024001230.1:0-4859 GCF_014805625.2 Glossina fuscipes
AGGGGGGTTCGCCAAACTGTTATCGCAGTTCTGTCGCTCCGGCGTGGATCTGTTGGGCAGGGCGGCAAGAGTAAGGGGGTTCGCCAAACTGTTATCGCAGTTCTGTCGCTCCGGCGTGGATCTGTTGGGCAGGGCGGCAGTATAAGGGGGTTCGCCAAACTGTTATCGCAGTTCTGTCGCTCCGGCGTGGTTCTGTTGGGCAGGGCGGCAATAGTAAGGGGGGTTCTTGAGCGGTACGCCCACCAAACCGTGCACGTAAAACACGGTGGGGGTCGACTGTTCAGGAGGAAAGAGAAGTTAATGGTTGTGGGGTCCATGCGAAGTAATCGGGGGGTGAAACGGAACCTCATGTGCACACCCAAGCCGTGCTCAGCCACAGCACGGGAGGTAAAAGAAATCGAAGTCTCCAGAAGACACTCTTATTATACATACGTTTATTGATAACCTTTATAAGTAATATCTTTTATTAACGAACAGTATTGCTAGCATCCTTATTGAAAGCGTACACCCCATACGAGGGTTCTCGCTATATATATATAGATACAAAAAAAAAAAAAGGAAGACACACAAAAGATACGATATAAAAGAAGAAAACTTATATATATATATATATATATATGTAAAAAAAAAAATATTCTTAAGCGTGTATTGAAAAAAAAAAATATATAAAAGAAAAGAAAAGAAACATCTGTAAAATAGAATAAGATACAGAAAATCTCTAATAACGAATGTTGTAAGCACTTTGCTTGGTTTGATTCTTTCCTGTCTTGGTGGTCAGTTTTGCCACATTAATTGCTTCTTTGTTTGCTTCGATTGATTGTTCTGCTTCTGTTTCTCTTCTATCGATCGTGTCAAGTTACGACTACGAGATCGGATTGTTGGTTTAAGAAAGGGGGGTATATTGATAGTTTTTCTTCAAGTTTGGTTTGTGCCTAGTCCTTGCGGTTCTAGGGTATTGTCTTCGGGGAGTTTTTTCTCAGGGGTCTACGGTTACCTGTTGTACGATAGCAGTAGGGCTAGAAAACGTAGCAATCGGGGGGTCCAACCTGGTATGAACCCAAGCTTCAATCCAGCCCACGCTTCACAAACGGTAGACGAGTCCCTGGCGACCCGATTGGATCCAGTATTCCAGCAATACCAGCTCGGGGGAAACTACACCACCGTAGAGTATCCTGCAGATAGCAGTGCGGCATCACTTTTTAACAGCCTCAGCCGAAAGCTGAACCACCTTTTCAAAATGTCCGACAACGAAACGACAGACATCACTCGCAACGCCGGTAGCAACATCACAGGTAATGGTCACAGCGGTCACCGCCAACCAGGCCCAGCAGGAGAAACAGCTAGCGCGGATCTAGACCTAGCGAGCATGCTGAAGCAACAACACGAAATGCTCCGAAGCTGTATGCAGGAAATTAGCCACCTAAAGGAAGAGAAGTCCGCAGCAACGCAGCGAACCCAATCACGAGACGGCGAAGGGACGCAAAATTTTATGATAGCAGCATCGACTTCAACACCACAACAGCAGATGCCACCCCAGACAGTAGCAGCCTAGCGGCAGTTACCACCACGACCAGCAGACAGGACAACGGCGGACCAGCGATGAAAACGCCCGGAGGCGAAACATAGATCTCAATCGCTGGCACGTTAAATTCGACGGCTCCGGTAAGGGTCTTACGGTCGAGAGCTTTGTGTTCCGAGTGGAACGGCCATGAAGAATTATTTGCCGAGTTTCACTGTCTAGTGACCGGTCAGGCCAGCAAATGGTATTGGCAGCTGCTCGAGGATAGAGAAGGAGACATCACCTTTGATTATTTCACGCTAAAAGCTGAGCTCCTCAACCAGTTCAAGACTGCAGACTCTGATTACGAGATAATCAGAGAAGTCATGGAGCGAAAGCAGCAGCACGCGGAGAGCTTCGAGGACTATTACGCGGAGATACACGACCTGACATTCCGCCTACGCAGAAAGATCCCGGAGGCAGAAATGATTAAAATAATGAAGTCCAACGTTAAGCCCAGTCTGGCCGCACTGATTTTCGCCACCAAAGTAGAAAGCATTGGCGAGTTCAAATCCGAATGCAAGAGGGCAGAAAAGCTGTTGAGAGAAAATAGAAGCAGGCCGAAACACGTGAGCGAGATCGGTCAGCGAGGTGAAAATGGTGATGGAGCTCATCGCGAAGCAGTCGAAGCTCTAGCGCCGCGGCATGGTCCAAACAGCGACAGGCAACGCGAAAACGGCGGGGCTATGAAACACGAAAAGAGATGGATCAACACAGGCAACACAAGTAACCATCCGAACGAGCGGCACCATCTGCAACCAGCAACATCACGTACAGGCCAGCCAAAACAAGAAGCAGCAGCAGCAGTAGCAACACCCCAGCACTGTACCACCACACCAGCACCAGCGATCGCAGTGAAGACAGCGCAGAGCACGGCCTTCTGCCAGTCACCCTTCCATCTGATGACATGCTATGTATGCGGTATGCCGGGAGACTATTTTCTGAGAAATCCAGCAGAAGACACTAGAGAAAATCGATGCAGGTGTCCTTTCCACCACATGGTCTGTTTCATATGCGGCAGGAATGAGAGCTACGGCGCTGTACCCGCATCGGAAAACACCAGGCTGGCGAGGCAAGCCGGGAACCCCTGCCAGACGAGACGTCACCCGGAACAGCAGCAACAACAATGACAACAACATCAACAATAACAGCAACAATAACAGCAACAGTAACAGCAACAACAATAACAATAACAACACCACCAACAATAACAACACCACCAACAATAACAACACCACCAACAACGGCAACGACAGCGACAACAATAGCAATAACAACACCATCAACAACAACATCAACACCAACAACAGCAACAGCGACAACAACAGCATCAGCGACAACAACAGCAACAGCGACAACAATGGCAATAACAACACCACCAACAACAGCAACAGTGACATCAATAGCAACAACAGCACCAGCAATAACAACAAGAACAACACCAACCGCAGCAGTGACAATACTAACGCGAGCGGCAACAGGCGCAACAATAACACCAGCAACGGATCAAGACATCCCCGAGTACAGAACCTTAGCAAAGAGGATCGCGGACTACCAGCAGAAGCGACACGAGATATTCAGCGCAGAGATTTCTAGAAGGCGAGCGCTCACTAGAAGACATGGAAAGATTCTGATCTTACGCCAAAGGAGGAAGGCGTACAGGATGTTTCAGCAGAAGGAGATTTCAGCGATTGTTTCCCTAGAACACGATGACAGGTTGTTTGCGCGGACCAAGGTCGACAACACCGAAGTAACCGCTCTTCTGGACACAGGAGCCAGCGTGAGTTGTTGTGGGGCCGGAGCAACGAGATTCCTTGAGAACCGAAGGCATCGAATCATCAAGCTAAGGGATCGACACGTTAAAACAGCAAATGGAGAAAAGACCTCAGTAACGGGGCTCATCACCTTACCCGTCGAGTGGGAGGGCGAGACCAGGAGTATTGAGTTCTATATAGTACCAGCTTTGCAACAGCAATTCTATTTCGGCATCGACTTCTGGAAGGCCTTTGGCTTATCTGTCGCCACCAAAGCAGACACTATTAAGTCGCCGAATAAATGCCAAGTTTTAGACGCCATAAGCCAAGGAAACGATAACTCCAAGAGCTACCGAAACTCGTCACTTCAACTGACTGATGTAAAGCAAACCTCTCTAGGTGAAGGTAAGGAAACATTGCCACACAACACACGCGAAAAGTTCAGCGGATCTATTGAAATCACCTCGTCAACGTCACCTTTACGTAATCGGCGTCAACAAAAGCAGCAGAGCCAGCTCAACAACGCTGAAACGACAATAGCAGTAGTAAGTCACCGTAACCAGCTATTGCCTTCTGCGACAGCTATTAGCGACATTGCTAATCATGCTAAGCAAAACGAACTGGCGAAACGTACACGCATCAGTGAAAATTTAAGTAGCCAGCATAGTACACGGAAATCTTCAAGGCGTCATCCACCTGCAACTACCGTAACTGCAACAGCTCAGCATAGTAAATCTTGTTCTCAGCCTGCCCCGCAAGCGTACATAAACCAGGCTCCAATAAATCTAGCATCAAGCGGCCGCTCAACGATGATAAACAGTGAACTCAAATTCTCTACCAACACGAGTGGTGGAAGTAATAATGATGGCAGCAGTAGTCGAACACCTTTCGACTTGGCCACGGAAGCGTTAAGAGGTTCACGACCCATAGATCGCGAAAGGTTGCTAAACTTGTTGCAAAGAATCGCAAATGAAAGTCAACAATATCGGATGCAAAATCTACTACTCAAAGGGTTTCTCGACTTACGGAATGAACAGATTAGACAGCTTAGCCACAAGGTGCAAGTTCGATGACACCAGCTAGAAGACAGCTAGCTAGCTAGAGGTATAACAAGCCGAAGGTATTCTCTTCTCTAAAACCTCTTGAGTATACACCGAGTCTGCCCGGCTAACTCAGTCGTTAGAACAGAGACTCTTAAACTCAGGGCGTGGGTCGAAGCCACACGTTGGTCCGTAGTAGTCGGTCGTCGGGGGTGTGGTCGGTCTGTCCGCGGACTGTTTGACGTACACATTCGACATCGCAGGCGATATCGATGGGTCCGAGCTGTAACGGCCGCGAACAAACCTTGGGTAGGGTGTCTGTCGGTCTGTGTCAACCGCAAGCGGCGCAATAACGGCATGCCGTTAGACAAAATCATGCGATTTTGTGGTACCGCAAGTAAATCGCATGATCTTGCGGTATATGTGTTTATTTTTTTTTCTTTTCTGATCTCCTTACTTACAAGTACAGGCGGAATCGTATGATTTTGCGGTACCTTTGCTTGCTTT
>NW_024001231.1:0-5885 GCF_014805625.2 Glossina fuscipes
AAATTTGTATACGCTTCCAGATTCTGAAATTTCCCGTAATAAAAACCGGAAAACTTATGAAATTATTTTTATTATTATTTGTGCACTATATCTTATTTCAATAAAGCTTATGTTTTCTGATATCTATCGCATTTTGACAACAAAGTTTTCTTTAAAACTTGTAGCTGTTTTAAGGGTCTGAAATTTCGCGTACTAAGATCCTGAAAACTAATGCATTATTTTTATTTTCATTTATGCACTATGTCTTACTTCATTGAAACATATGTTTTTTGAAATCTATCGCGTTTTTCACACCAAAGATTTCTTCAAAACCTGTGGCGGCTTTTAGTGGGTGAAATTTTCCGTATTAAAACGTTGAAACTTATGAAATTATTTTTATTATTATTTCTGCACTATGTGTTACTTCATTGAAATGTGTTTTCTGAAATCTATCCAGTTTTTGACAACATAGTTTTCTTCAAAACTTTTGGCGGCTTTTAGTGTGTGAAATTTCCCGTAATAAAAGCTGAAAACTTATGAAATTATTTTTATTATTATTTCTGCACTGTGTGTTACTTCATTGAAATGTGTTTTCTGAAATCTATCCAGTTTTTGACAACATAGTTTTCTTCAAAACTTTTGGCGGCTTTAAGTGTGTGAAATTTCCCGTAATAAAAACCTGAAAACTTATTTATTTATTTATTTATTTTATTTATTTTATTCCACTTATACTAGAAACTCAACTAAACAAGTAACAGTTGAGTTCAATAGGCTCTTAATGCAAAACTAATATTAATTAACAATAAAATTGAGTATAAGCATAATAAAACAAATAAGAAGAGAAAAAAAAAAAAGAAAAAGAAAAAAAAAGCATGTACACTATCAGCATAGGAGCACACTTACAACCGGTACAGGACCAAATTGCAAATGAACCCCTAAGCCATTGCAAACATGCATAAGCCTGGCAACCGATAATAAATTAACAATAATTCACTTTCGAAACGTAACGACTTTTTAAGGATGAAAGCTAGTTTAAATACGACATAGGTAAATCGCGCGTATTAAGCAATGTTGCTTTAATGGACTTTAAAGGGTCCGATAACGAGAATAAGTGGTAGACGTCATTTAGGTTCTTGCAAACGACTCTGAGCGGATTGAACAGCTCATAATTAAATTTACACTGATTAAGCTTTACCAAGATAAAGTGCCTAGAGAAGCGGTTAGGGACATTGAAGCTTACTTCACCAAGTAATGAAGGCGAGTCAATAGCACCATTTATTACTTTAATTAGAAAGGAAACGCCAAGAACAAATCTACGTTTCTCAAGAGACGGTAGGGACAGCAGAAGCAACCTATTTTCATACGGAGGAAGAGAGGCAATCGGATCCCAACCCAAATTTCTAAGGGCAAACAGCAAGAATTGCTTTTGAACTGATTCAATTGAATCTACGTAGCACCTATATGAAGGGGACCACACAACTGAGGCATACTCGAGTATGGGTCTAACCAAACACATGTACAGCCTTTTCGTAATGTAGGGATCATCAAGCTCTTTGGACCACCTTTTTATAAAACCAAGCGCGGACCTAGCTTTGCTAATCGAGAGCTCAATATGCAAGTTAAAACGTAACCTATGGTCAAATAGGACGCCTAAATCCGTAATCGAATCGACGTCCTCCAACTTATGCGAATCTATGAAATACTGAGTAATGAATGACTTTCTTCTTGAGAATGAAAGCTTCTTACATTTACTCAGATTTAGTTGCAGGAGATTCAAAGAGCACCATGCAACAAAATTATCTAAATCACCTTGAAGCTGATGTGATTGCGATTCAACAGAGAAGGAAGAAAACAGTTTCACATCATCAGCATACATTAAGATCCGGCTGGAATTAACCACCGATGGGAGATCGTTAATGTATAAACTAAATAAAATGGGACCCAAGTGACTTCCTTGAGGTACGCCAGACGTAACGGGGAATTCATCCGAGCTAATGAAGTTAAACAAAACTCTGAAGGATCTATTGTGCAGATAAGAGCTTATCCATTTCACTAAGTAGGGTGGGAAACCAGAGGCTTGGAGTTTAAAGATAAGTAGTCTATGGTTAACCAAATCAAATGCTTTGCTTAAATCAGTGTAAATAACATCTGTGCGAGAGCCACTAGAAAAAGCCTTGAAAACATGACAGGTAAACTCTAACAAGTTGGTGACTGTAGATCGCCCTTTCCGAAAGCCGTGCTGGTGCGGAGAAATATACGAATTAATGGCAAAGGCTAAATGCTGGGTCACAATACGCTCGAACAACTTGGGCAAGACACTCAACTTGGCTATGCCTCTGTAGTTCTCAACAAATTGTCTACTTCCACTCTTGTGGATAGGAATAAGGAAACTACTCTTCCAACATGAAGGGAAAACACCTGAACACAAGGACATGTTAAAAATCTTTGAGATCACACCACACAACTCGACAGCGCAAGATTTAAGTACACATGATGGAATTCCATCAGGTCCAGGCGAACAACTGTATTTTAGAGAACTTAACCCTTTGAAAACATCATCTTCCGAAATAACCAAGTTAGGTATTGAAACCGAGTTAGTTATAGGATATGGGTAGTTTGCTGATAACTCAAAATTAGCAATCGAAAAGTTTCGTCGGAAATACTCAGCAAATAGATTTGAGATTTCAAAATCATCCGAGGAACCAGAGCCATTAAAAGAAACATGAGAGGGATATGTGGAAATTTTTCTTTTAGAGTTAACAAATTTAAAGAAGAATTTAGGATTAGCAAACAGAGAGGACTTAATGAACTGAAGGTATCTGCAGTAATAATGATGGTTGAGGGAGTTAAATCTATGCCTCGCCACCGAGTAAGCGACATAGTCGAGCGCAGAGCCACTTTTCGAAAATTTTTTGAATAGCGAGTTTTTTCTATTCTTGTGATATTTAATTGTCTTATTAAACCACGGGGGACATCTGCTTCGAGGTCGACAATGCTTGATCGGAACAGATGCAGCAATAGCTAGATTTAATGTATTGTAGAACGATGGCATTAAGTTTTCAATACTACCGGTTGAGAAATCAAGCGTCAGATGTGAAAGACGATGTTTTAGTAATACAATATTGATTTTATGAAAATCATAATAATTATTTAAACAAGTTTGAGTTGGCACATTAAGGCATTCCAACAAACCATCATTAATATGATGAAAGGAAATGCATATTGATGGATGATAAGGATCCTCAGGTAAACTAAAAGGTGGGCAACGATTTACGTAAATCTCGGGAAAATTGGCAAAGCAGAGATCAAGCAGTCTACCATTACAATTAGGGGTACGATTATATTGAACCAAATTGTGATCAAACAATTCATTAAAGAACACAACAGCCCTATCAGACGTTGAAGTAGGAACCAAGCAGCCAGAATTATCAGTGTTACACCAAGTGACTTGAGGCAAATTGAAGTCACCCAATGCAACGACCAAATCGGTGGGTCTAGACCGCTTGGCCACTTCACAAATGAGGGCAGCGTGTTTCCCATAAATGGAGATATCAGAATTTGGGGGAATATAGGAGCAGGTTATGAATAGATGTTTATCAGGCATATTCGCACGAATAGCGATAAATTCAACGTCAGGAGAAGTGGGAAATTCAATTAAATTGGACGGGACTGACGCAGATATGGCAATTAATACACCACCACCAATGCGATTTACTCGATCATTTCTAAACACTTGGAATGAATTATGAAAAAGTTCCGACGAATGTAGATCGGGTTTTAGCCAGGTTTCAGTAAAGGCCAAACAGAAAAATTCCGTGCTCACTGAATTTAGAAAAGTGGAACGAATTTTCGAATTTAGGCCCCTAACATTTTGATAAATGAGAGATAGTGGGCCTGAAGAAACAATTAGTTTTTTGAAGGCGACAAGACTATTGTCTTGGTATTACGGGGACGATCGCGAGGGATAAATTCCTTAATTAAGGATCCTACCGGCCACAGTGATTTGTTTAACAACATATCACTGTTTTCAGTCGGAACTAATATTTTAAAAGAGGAGATTGCCCTAGCTTGAGAAGGAGCCATTTTGAAGATGCTAACACGCTTTAAGTTGACTGATGGGACTTTCGTCGCCAGATAACCTTTTATGTTATCCACCGATGTTTCAGGTGCCAGTCTTGACACAAATATTGCTTTTCTGGGAGGAACTGCCGTCAAGCAAATGTCATTATTTGGAACAGGAGGGGGGTTCACAGTAGGAGAGTTTCGAGTTGGGGAAAATATAGATGGGGTTATCGCCCTTGTACCGGCAGCTTGTGAGACTTGCCCAGTCTGGTGACCAGCATTCACACGCGAACAGGCAGGAGGAGAGGATGACTTATTTTTCTCTTCATTACTTTTAGGCGATGGCACTTGATTAGAGTGAGTGGCGGCTCTGGGCGGAGATACCCTTGCCACTTCAGCGTAGCTTAAAACCGATGGACTTGCCGGTTTGTTTGTAACTGTTTTGCTACCAACCGACTCAGCAATATCGGAAACATTACTATTCATTTTAGAGTTAGAAGGAGCGGTAACTTGTACCAACGAATTAGATTTGGAGAAAGCCAGAGGTGACGTCCCACACGCTACGCTACGAGTAGAAGATGAGTGTCCAATAAAGCGACACTCATCAAACCTAGACTTAATGAGCTCAAACTTTTCCCACAAGGAGCCGAGATTTCTACTCAATTCCGAGAAACCATAACGGGTCTCCGTGAAAAGTTTATAAAAGTCAATGTCCCGCTGCCTACAGTCAGGACATGACCATCTTAAGCCTTTAGAAGGATCAGCGACTGCGTCAGCAGCACGGCCGAGAATACCGGCACACTTTGCATGACCGAAGCGCTCGCAGAGCCAACAAGAAACGAATCTTTCAGAATCCGGGCCTGATTTCGCCCGACAAGGTGTATATAAACACTCCATGTCCTGTCAAAAAGACAGTTGTTGATTATGGAGAACAGACACACAAATCACTAAAAAAAAAAAAAAAATCCTGAATATAAAAATTTATCAACCAATTTGTGCAAAACTTCTCTGTTAGGTTGACACTGTAACGAGAGATCACTAGCAACACAAACTTCAAACAGTAAAAAAAATAACAGAGAAAAAGAGAGAAAACAAAAAAAAAGAGATTTTTATCAGAGCTCAAAATTTTTGTTTGCAAAACTCAAATGAATCAAATGAAAGCGTAAAAGAAAAATATTTCTTTTACTTTGAATTCACTCACTTTCTTCTCAAAGAATATAATAAAATCACACACTAAGGAAGAATAGCCACGAAATTGAAGAAAAAAATTAAAATTTTATTTGCCGACACAAAAAATACACGACTATACCGCGCGACAAAGTTGAAATTATTTTTATTATTATTTATGCACTATATATTTTTTTATTAAATATATGTTTTCTGAAATCTATCCAGCTTTTGACAACATAGTTTTCTTCAAAACTTGTAGCTGTTTTAAGGGTCTGAAATTTCGCGTACTAAGATCCTGAAAACTAATGACATTATTTTTATTAATATTTCCGCACTATGTCTTACTTCATTGAAACATATGTTTTCTGAAATCTATCCCGTTTTTGACAACAATGTTTTCAACAAAATTTGTAGCCGCTTTCAGGGTCTGAAATTTCCCGTAATAAAAACCTGAAAACTTATGAAATTATTTTTATTATTATTTGTGCACTATATCATATTTCATTAAAACTTATGTTTTCTGAAATCTATCCAGCTTTTGACAACATAGTTTTCTTCAAAACCTGTGGCGGCTTTTAGTGTGTGAAATTTTCCGTAGTAAAAACCTTGAAACTAATGACATTATATTTATTATTATTTCTGCACTATGTCTTACTTCATTGAAACATATGTTT
>NW_024001232.1:0-2664 GCF_014805625.2 Glossina fuscipes
TATAAATAAATAAATAATTAAATATTATTTCTTTACCTATAAAAAAATACTGATCAAAATGAACTACACGCACTATTGCCAAAAGGAAAAATGTATATACATAAATCAGAGTGAGAAGGTAAATTATTTGTTAGTTTCTTTAATAGTTAGTAGCTTCTTCTATATCTCATGAAAATAAGATACGGTAAACGATCTATAGTTCACCGTATGACAACGTACGTTAAACGTGAAGTATGACCAAAGGCGATATACGTAGGTTTTATATTACTGGCATCACGAATACATGAATTGCGGCGCTAGGTAACAATCAAATATGACAAGCAAGCTAATAGAAAGAAGTAAAAAATTTTATTCGATTATATATAATTTGGTTTGAAATTATATTCACTTATTTCACTTGGCATTCATGACTATTTCTTTCGCTTTGTTACAAGTAAAAGTGTTCTTTCGAAAAAAACGATATGCACTAAAAATAAAGCCGCACTCCCAAACAGAGTATATTTGGTCATCTTACATAGCCATACATGTCACCTCTGTAATTATCAGCCTAGCTGTTACGGCAACGGACCTCCAAGTCGTATGGAATGTATATTAACAATATATGAAAAATAGTTATATATGGCTCTAAATATTAAGATTCTTTTATAACTTGCGTTGCGGCTGCACATATTCATATATCTCTAAATATAAAAATATTTTTAGAAACTTGCATATATTCACATATATTCACATAAATTTAAACATTTAAACGTATGGACAAATTTCTGGCAAAGAGAAACGATCGGTACAAATAACGAAACACCTCAACATAGCATGGTGAAACTTCATCATCTGATAAAAAGTCTAGAATACAGAATATCACGATTGCTCCCACTGGGGATCGTTGACTAAGGTAATTATTAGGAAAGAATAAGCTTAATGTAAAATAGATAAGAAGAAACAAACACAGTTAATAAATATCATCCAAACACCAAACAAGTGTTTTTTTATAAATTCGGCAAACCTAGTGGGCTGACACTTCTAAAGGTATTTTATTATTGTGAAAGAGCAAAAAAATAAAAATGTAACCTCTAGGCCGGCAATGGAAGTTGTGATTCTACTTTTAATGTTTTGAATGGATTTATTTGTAAAGAGACAGAACCTCATATTCTAAGGATTAAAGTTACAATACTTAAAATTAAAAATAATGGTGGATAGAATGGCAGATTTTAAGAAAAATTTTTCTTTTTAAATCTAGAAAAAATTTCATAAGCAATATATTAAGAATTTTGCTTTTTTTATTCGATTAATGGCGTTAGAGTTCGCAAAAAAAAAGACGATATGTGCTTAACGGATAAACGAAATGTGATCACTTTAAGCGAATTCAGAAGTTTGAACAATAAGTCGTGCAACACTTCAATAAGCAAAAATATATCATATACTGCCTTAAAGGAAATGTAATGGTTCGCAAATGTCTAATAAAACTGAGTCAAGACAGTTTAACCGTCACCAAGGCTGCCAAGAACATCAAAGAGTGTTACGCAACTTGTTTCATAGGATGTGAAGAAATACATGGGGCGAAGGCAATTTATCAAACTTTGTATTTGAAATATCTGCTGCTGCGCACATAAACAGTTTTTGTATATTCGAATTTCTGTAATGAATCCTCACCAACGTGAACTGACCCTCTCTACGGTAAATGCCGCATCGACGTTATCAAGTGATTGTTTCTTGTGAACGGGAAGCAAATAATTATTTGGATTTGTGGATAAATCATTTAACCATATTCCTCTCTCTGCGTAACTTATACAAAATTGGCAGATTGCGAAAGTTGAAAAAACCATCAAAGTAAAAATATCCATTACCATTTAATTTTTGAATTTTTCCAATATTGGTAGTCAAGTTCAAAATACAATTCTTAATTCCCGCATAACCTTCTTCACATTGTCAATAGTTTTCAAAAGAGACTTTAAAATTTTATTTGAAAAATACAATAATTTCCGAAGTATTGAAGAAAAAGTAGATACAAATTTAAACATAAAACCAATTTTCACAAGTTCATCACCACGCATCACGTTGCGTAGCAAAATATAATGGTTTCATATGCATTTAACTGTACATTGTGCTTGAATCTGTCTCAGTTTCTACGCATACATTAACTATGTACCGAGCATATGCATGTAATTAAAAGTTTACATTTTATGCGCACACAAAATGTTATTAGCGTAAAACTTTTCTCATCTGTAACGTAGTATCACTTCCTATGCTTCATTGGTGTCACTAGATTTATCATTCCGGTTGTCACACTTAGAAATCTGTATCAGTATTTCAATAAAATGTTTTTATGTTTGATTAATGTGAGAATCTAAGTCTTATTTAATCCTTACGCTATTACCAATCCTTGTTCTTATTTTTCAAAAATGAATAGAGCTTGTTTTCATAGAACAAAAAATGAAAAAAGAAGACAAAAATTCGAAAATCGTATCTTTTTAAAAAATTCCAGCTGATGTCGATATCAAAAGTTATCCAAGTCCTTTAAGATTTGTCTAGGCAGCAGACGAGATTTTGATAAAGTGAATGGCATCAGAGATTCGGTCCAAGACGGATCTACTTTTCTTGTGGTGTGTTTCCTCTTTAGCAAAAGTCAAGTATAGGCACAATCTTGCTTATCGTTTATAGACACCT
>NW_024001233.1:0-5946 GCF_014805625.2 Glossina fuscipes
AAATTCTCCTTTGCGAAAGTTGATCCTCTACCATCAAATGCTATGAAATGATATGCCGAAGTACCTATCTAACAAACATATATTTATTTACGCTAAACAATTTCCTAGCATTTAACAATATATTATTTACCCTTTACGCATTTCAAGGCTTCTACTTAACAATTTTCTGTTTTGCTTGGTTTTCGTTTATTATATAGTTTTTTGTTTGTTGATATGGGGTTAGTACGGGTTAAGCCAATGAAGTAAATCTTAAATATCCAGATTAACGAAAATGCATATAAATTTAGTGTTTATATGCCATCGTCTTTAAAAGTATGACTTCGGACTTTAAGTCAACAAAAGTTCGATTTGAAAATTTGATTAGTAAAGTAGTTTTTATTTATTTTATTTATTTATTCCACTTATACAAGAAACTCAACTAAAACAAAATGGCAGTCGAGTTCAATTGACTCTTAAGTAAATCTTAAAATTATTTAATAATAAAACTTAGTATAAGTACAATAAAACAAATAAGGAGGAAAAAAAAAAAGAAAGAAAAAAAAAAAGCATGTACACAATTAGCATAGAGCCACGCCCACAACCGATACAGGACCAAATTGCAAGTGAACCCCTAAGCCATCGCAAACATGCATAAGCTTGGCAACCGATAATTGTTAACAACAAATTAATTTTCGACTCATAATGACAAAATCTAAGGTTAAATTAGTTTAAGTACGACATAGGTAAATCGCGCTTGTTGAGCAATATTGCTTTAATAGACTTTAAAGAGTCCGTTAATGAGGATATATGATAGACATCATTTAGGTTCTTGCAAACAACTCTGAGCGGGTTAAACAGTTCAAAGTTATATTTGCATTGACTAAGCTTTATCAACATAAAGTACCTAGAGAAGCGGTTAGGGACATTAAAGCAAATCTCACGAAGTAATGCGGGCGAATCAATTGCACCATTTATTAATTTGATTAGGAAGGAAACCCCAAGAACAAATCTACGTTTCTCGAGTGACGGTAAGGATAACAGAAGCAACCTATTTTCATAGGGTGGAAGAGGGGACACCGGGTCCCAACCCAAATTCCTAAGTGCAAACAGCAAGAATTGCTTTTGTATAGATTCAATTGAACCAACGTAGCATCTATATGAAGGAGACCACACAACAGAGGCGTACTCAAGAATAGGTCTAACCAAACACGTGTAAAGCCTTTTAGTAATATAAGGATCATCAAGCTCTTTGGACCACCTCTTTATAAAACCAAGAGCGGACCTAGCTTTGCTTAACGAGGACTCAATATGCAAATTGAAACGTAACCTATAATCGAATAGAACGCCTAAATCAATGAACGAATCGACGTCTTCCAACCTGTGCGAATCAATGAAGTATTGGGTACTAAACGACTTCCTTCTTAAGAAAGAAAGCTTCTTACATTTATTTAGATTTAGCTTCAGAAGATTGAGGGAGCACCATGCAACCAAATTGTTCAAATCACTTTGAAGATGATGTGATTGCGATTCTACGGAAAAAGAAGTAAACAGTTTCACATCATCAGCATACATTAAAATCTTACTGAATTTAATCACGGAGGGCAAATCATTGATGTAAAGATTAAATAAAATAGGTCCCAAGTGGCTACCTTGAGGTACGCCAGACGTCACGGGAAATTCATCCGAGGTAATGAGGTTAAACAAAACCCTGAATGATCTACCATACAGATAAGAGCTTAACCATTCAACTAAGAAGAGAGGAAAGCCAGAGGTCTGGATTTTAAATCTAAGAAGTCTATGATTAACCATATCAAACGCCTTGCTAAAGTCAGTGTAAATGACATCAGTGCGAGAACCACTAGAAAAAGCCTTGAAAACATGAGAAGTAAACTCCAACAGATTGGTCACCGTAGATCTTCCCTTTCGAAAACCATGCTGGAAAGGAGAAATATACAATTTCATGGAAAAGGCTATATGCTGAGCCACAATTCGCTCGAACAGTTTAGGTAAGACACTCAACTTGGCGATGCCTCTGTAGTTCTCTACAAGTTGCCTACTACCACTTTTGTGAATAGGAATAAGGAAAGAAGTCTTCCAACACAAAGGGAAAACACCTAAATTCAAAGACTTATTAAAAATTTTTGAGATAACATCACAAAGCTCGCCAGCACACGATATAAGTACACATGAGGGGATGCCATCGGGTCCAGGCGAACAATTATATTTCAGAGAGTTCAATCCTTCAAAAACGTCATTTTCCGATATAACAACGTTAGGAATTGAAACCGAATTAGAAATCAAATACGGATAATTTTCCGATAAATCAAAATTGGCAGTTGAAAAGTTCTGTCGGAAGTATTCCGCAAAGAGATTTGAGGATTCAAAATCATCCGAGGACTCGGAGCCATTAAAAGACACAAACGACGGGTTTATGGAGATTTTTCTTTTGGAATTAACGAACTTAAAAAAGTATTTAGGGTTAGCAAACAAGGATGATTTAACAAACTGAAGGTATCTGCAGTAGTATTGGCGGTTGAGGGAATTAAATTTATGCCTTGCAACAGAGTAAGCGAAATAGACGAAAGAAGAACCACTTTTCGAAAATTTTTTGAACAACTTGTTTTTCCTATTCTTGTAGTATTTAATTGTCTTATTAAACCACGGGGGATTCTTACTTCGAGGACGGGACTGCTTGATCGGAACGGATGCAGAAATAGCTTGATTTAATACATTGTAGAACGACGACAGTAAGCTATCAATGCTTCCCTCTGAGAAATCGAGCACAACATGAGAAAGATGAGATTTTAGTATGGAAACATTGATTTTATGGATGGTTGATATGAAAAATTTGAATTTGGAACGTTATAGAGGTTCAACGAACCAACAGACTTGTAATGAAAGGAAACACCCAATGCTGGATGATATGGATCCTCAGGTAAACTAAACGGAAGACAACGATTAACGCAAACCTCAGGAAAATTTGCAAAGCAGAGATCAAGAAATCTCCCATTACAATTAGGGGTACCATTGTATTGAACTAAATTATTATCAAATAATTCATTGAAGAACACAACGGCTTTATCAGATGTTGAGGAAGGAATCAAACAGCCAGAACTATCACTGTAAAACCAATTGACTTGAGGCAAGTTGAAGTCACCCAACGCCAGGACTATATCGGTAGATTTAGATTGCTTGGCCACTTCACAAATGAGGGCGGCCTGTTTCTTATATACAGAGATATCCGAATTTGGGGGAATATAGGAGCAGGTCACATATAAGTGTTTGTTAGGAAATTTCACTCGAATGGCGATAAATTCAACATCGGGAGTAGTTGGAAATTCAAACGAATAGGTGGGGAGTGCCGTAGAAATAGCAATTAAAACACCACCACCATTGCGATACAAACGATCGTTTCTGAAAACTTGAAACGAATTATGGAAAAGTTCCGACGAATGTAGAACTGGCTTCAGCCATGTTTCAGTGAAGACCAGACAGGAAAACTCCGTACTCACTGAATTTAGGAAGGTGGAACGAATTTTTGAGTTTAGGCCCCTAACATTTTGATAAATGAGAGAAAATGGGGCTGAAGAAGTATTTAGTTTTTTGAAGGGGAAAGAGCTAATGCATTCACATTACGGGGTCGGTCCCGAGGGATAAATTCCTTAATTAATGATCCAACCGGCCACAAAGTTTTATATAAAATCAAATCCATATTTTCGGTCGGAACTAGAATTTTAAAAGATGAGATAGCTCTAGCTTGAGAAGGACCCAGTTTGAAAATACTAACTCGCTTTAAATTGACAGAAGGGGCTTTCGCAGCCAGATAACCCCTTATGTTTTCAACAGATGTATCTGGTGCCAGTCTTGACACAAATATGGCCTTTCTAGGAGGAACTGCCTTCAAGCATATGTCATCAGTACTGGGAGCAGCAGGGTTAACGGATGGGGAGTTATGAGTTGGGGAAAATATAGAGGGGGTAACCACACTTGCACGAGCAGCTTGCTCAGTTTGGCGACCAGCATTTACACCCGAACAGCGAGGAGGAGAGGACGATTTACTATTACCCTTATTAGTTTTGGGCAATGACGCCTGAGAAGATTGAGTGACATCTATGGGAGGAGATACCCTTGCCACTTCAGCATAGCTCAAGCCAGAAGGACTTCTCGGACTATTTGTAACATCTATGTTACCAACCGACTCAGCCGTAGCAGAAACACTAACATTATTTGTAGCCTTTAGGGAATCGCTAACTTGCACCAACGAAACGGACTTAGGAGGTGACGAACCACACGCTACGCTACGCGTTGAGACTATGTTAGCTGGAGAGGAAGATGACTGCGCAATATACCGACATTCATCAAACCTAGTCTTGATTAATTCAAACTTCTCCCACAAAGAGCCGAGATTTTTGCTCAAATCTGAGAAACAATTTCTCGTCTCCGTGAAGAGCTTGTAGAAATCAATATCCCGCTTTCTACAGTCAGGACATGACCATCGTAAACCTTTAGAAGGGTCAAGGACTGCATCAGCAGCACGGCCGGTAATACCAGCACACTTTGCATGTCCAAAACGATCACACAACCAGCAAGAAATGAATCGTTCAGATTCAGGGCCAGTTTTCGCACGACATGGAATAAATAAACAATCCACGTCCATTGAAAACAAAAAAAGTAGCTTAAGAAGGAAAAAAAAAAAAAAAACGAAAAAGAAAAAGAAAAACAAAAACAAAAAAAAAAAAAAAAATAATTTTTCCACGGCACAAATTTTCAGGAAAATTAAAGCAAATTTCTCACTTCCCTGCCCACTGTAAATATAGAGCGAAAACTAACGGAAACTGTAAACACAGATTAAAAGGCAAAAAGAGAGACTTTTACCAAGAGCTCAATTGTTGCTTGCAATAAACCAAAATGATTTTTTCACATAAATGGTTAATAAATTCATATACAATAAATTCACACTTTATTCTTTAAGAGAATTTTTAAATTTAAACACGAATAAAGCAAAAAGTTAAGAAATACAACTAAAAAAATTGATATATTTGTTGACAGAATAAAAACGCGACTACAAGACACGCGCAGAGTTGCCAAACTGTATATGTTTTTTATATGTTCGTAAGATTTGCAACCATAAAATGAAAGTTATGGCAGACGATTTTACTTGTCCGGGATCGATGTCCAACCCGCATATGCGAAAGGATATCAAAAAAAGAGTTGTGAGATTGTTAAGTAGATTTAAAATATTTTTACGTATTCCTGTTTCGACAAATTCTTGTATTAGACTAACTGTGATTGGTAAAGAATAAGTTTAACAAAAATCTCAGAATGTTACTCGTTGTTAATGTTAAGTAAAATATACACCTGTGATTTACTTCTTACCTTAGACACAGGGATTGATATAAACTCCTGGAATATAATGACATAGTTACACTTAGAATTAGTAAACGCACAAGCAATTTTAGGAGAACTGACTCCCCTCAAAAACGTTTACTCTAGAGAGTTTACTTAGAAGGCCAATGAAATGAGGATGAAAGTAACGTTTGGCTCCTCGTGTTTTAAACCATTACGTATCTTTGCCATTCAAATACTTTTAAGTGATAGTACAATAGATATCCGTTAGATACGGGGTTGGTGGAAACATACAGAAATCAAATCAATCGATGTAAAAAGATATACTATGATATTCATTGCGAGGCAAGGAACATTTTTAAGAATATTTTCGACCATTTCGGGATGGTGCTGAATGCAACAGCTGTTCAAGAACTATATGCTTCGAAACTGACCTGAAACCATTGAATATTATGAAAAGTTCACATATATAAATTAAAAATACTTACATAATATTCGTCTACTTATTGTTATTATGTATTTTGAAACTTATATCCCAAGATATTATTTCATAATACAAAAAAACACCAACACAACTATTCACTTCAATGACAATAATTAAACTCATATGGCTCGAGCAGT
>NW_024001234.1:0-3695 GCF_014805625.2 Glossina fuscipes
TTGGTACAAATGTAAAGTACAACTCTACATTCCAAATTCCATGAGGTATAAAAACTGCCAACGCCTGGGCCATACGGCAAAAATATGCACCAGTCCTCCATCCTGTGCTAACTGTGGTCTTCCTCCACATCCTGAAAACAGTACGCGTAGCTTCTGCCTAAATTGCAACGATCAACACTCTGCGGTAGACAAACAATGCCCACGTTTTATACAAATGCATAAAATTCTAAAAACCAACACAGAAAATTATTGTAGCATGGGCGAAGCGCGACGCACATACCGGGAAAGAAATCCATCTGTAGCCCAAGGAATTGGAAAAAGTAATACCTACGCTGCTGTTGCCTCGCAAATCGTGCCTAGCAAGCCTTTAACTCCAACTCCTTCTAATGAAAAACGTGTTCCACGATTAACCAAAAATTATATTGCAAAACCAGTTACATCATTTGCCAAAGATAAAAACCAAAGCAACACCAAATATTGAAAAAATTAAAACAACAACATATATGTTAAAAACTAATATACCAAATTCTCCAGAATCTCCAGCTCTCAACTTTACTCAACAAATTACAAGTGGTAATGAATCCACTCCTTCATCCATTAATCAACCTTCACCTTCAAATTATTCACGTGCGCCCACTCGTTGCGCTTTAAATGTACCAAACCACCTATGTGCAGATTATTCTGCTGGTAAGAATAAATCATTCACGAAAAATACCAATAGCGACCTTTTCGACGGAGACGCTGACATGTCAACTTAACCTTAATTCCACTCTGCTTCCATGTCATTACAATTAAATAAAGTTTTTAAAATTCTACAATGGAACATTAAGGAACTTATTAATAATTTTGATGAACCCCGTACACTCATAAGTGATTTTAATCCAACCTTTTTATCGCTTCAAGAAACCCATTGTAGAAGCTCTTTTAATACTATTCCACCCAAATCATATACTGGACATTTCACGAATGCTGATCAAAATTCATATTCCAAACAAGGAGTTGGTGTTTTTATAAAATCAAATATACCTCACAAACGCATAAATTTTAGTTCAAACATACAAGCCGTAGCGATACAAATAATGTTAGACATAAAATTTACAGTGCTTCCGCTCTATATCCCACCTTCGCAATCGTTTTCTCAGCAAGAACTCTACAATTTATTCTCCGTCAGGAAGGATTTACGAAAAACAAAGGCACTTAGTTTCGAACTCTTTTCGAAAAGAATTCACAGAAATACATCAATGAAAGTTGTCTGAACAAAATCAACAGACTCAATGGGACTTCAAATCTGAACGAAATTTCTGCCATCTACACTCCCAACTTTAACTGACGCATATGATATTTCTAATTACTTTGGACAGATGTGGTGCGAATACTCCTCTGACAGCAACTTATCCAGTGCTTTCATCGAAAATAAAAGGACTCCAATTTCTCTTTCAAGTTGTATTGACAGATGTGTGACCTTCCTGGAAGGATTGTGGCATCTAGATTATCTTGGTTTCTTTAGTCCAAGAACCTGATAACAAAGCAACAAGTTGGTTTTAAGCGGGGTAGAGGGTGCATCGACGCGCTGTTACATATTGATTTTTTTACAAGCAAACCAATTTCCGAACGAAATCATGTAACAATTCCTTCAACTTTTTCAACTACATCAAATCATTCATGTCGCATCGGCGGTTTAAACTTAGAATCAGCAATCAGCTCTCTGATTCTTTCCTGCTAATGAAAGGCATTCCGCAATGATCTCCTCTTTCTGTCACGCTTTTCCAGATCGCCTTCAACGAAATTAGCAAAATTCTTTGTACCAAGAGTGGAACATGGGCTCTACGCGGACGATGTATACATTTCCTCGAATCTATTGCACGAGAGATCTCCACGTAGGCAAATTCCTCAGGGGCTAAAATTTCTACACAAAAATCAAATAAAATGCACATTTGTCGAAACACACAATCCGGTTAAAAAACTCCCTTTTAACAAAGCTGAATTTCATACAGTACGTTGGAGAAACCATGCGCATATTAACACTATTGCTTATCTTACTAAAATCTTGCTTAGAGTCAGAGCAAGTTTCTACGCTTTTTGGACGATGCCCATAAATAATATTATAATTGAAACTGGTCTCTTCATTCAAACAAATCTATTTTCGGTGATGACGTGAGAAAGATTATTATTACGAAGAAAACTCCAAAGTCACCATCTGCAATTGACAATTGTTTGTACATTGCAAAGGAACTGAACATTCTCTTAAAAATTTTCCGCTCTTTTGGTGTTAAACCTCCAAGGATTTTGAAAGACTGCTCTTTCGACGTTTCGCTGTCTATGCACAAGAAAGAAGATACTCGAAATTATGTCTTCAGGAATTTAATAGCTGAAAAAACCCAAGTACTGAAGAGTGAAGGTTGGAATCTTTTATACACAGACGGCTCAAAATCCTCAGGTCTGCCTCCTTCTGGCGCCGTGGTAAATACTTCAGGGCAGGTTCTTCTCAATCACATATTTCAGGAAAGTACTTCAACTTTCACAACCGAAGCCAGAGCTATCCTTCACGCTGCGAACCTTGCCCATAAAAACAAACTCAAAACCGTCATTGTTACCGACAGTTTGTCTGTATTACAAGCTATTCGGAATCCTTCGACTTCGAGATGGAGCACCAGCAACAAAATAAGGAATATAATTACTACACCCGATGGAAAAATTAAAATGTTATGGGTACCAAGTCACATCGGTTTACTAGGAAATGAGCAGGCTGATCGAGCGGCAAAGTATGCTGCTTCTGCTCCTCTCATTATGGATGATGTCATGGAAAAGTTAGATCTTCAAAGGTACAATGGAAGAAAAGTTAAAGAGAAAATTGCAAAAGAAAATTTACAATGCCATCATCAACACTACTCTTGCATTAACCCTCAATTAACTCCACCTTTATATCCAACTAACGTTGAGAAAATGAACATCCAAACATTTTCGCGAATTTGCCTTGGTCATACAATTGCAATTCACCAATGGATCTTGAGGAAGTCCTCCTCTCCAAAGCACATTCTCTGCGACTGCCTTAACTTTTGTTTGGCTAGAAGTATTGCATTTGGAACGCTTAACCCTTTGGACATTCTACAATCAGCTTCAGAATCGAATATAAATTGTATATATTACTTTATTAATACCACTAAGCTCATTACCTAATATCCATTTATTTAAATTAGAGCCAATAGCCTGTGTTGCTAGTGCTCAATATCTTTTTTTTAGTCTAGGAATTTACTTCATTAGTCTAAAATTATAATAATAATAAGAATAATAATATATTCTCAATATACTTCATAGCTTCGCAATGTAGTTATCTCTGGAAGTCATAAAATTCTCTTCTGATATTGTGCAAAGCAGTTAGTTGTTTTTGAAATAAGTTAAACTGCATTGCTCTTGTCATCTCATGTGAGTCATATGTTATTATTCTCTCTTAATACTGCCAAGCAGTTCGCAAAGAGCGATAAGTAATATTTTTTTATCATTCGCAGGATTTTAAAATAAACGCAAGCAAAAAAATATTATTTTTTTTTTATATCCATCACCATTACCATATTTTTGTGGAAACTTATTTTGTTGTAATTGATGAGTATCAAGCAAGAAGAAGGGAAAACAGAGCGTTCACCGTTTTTGTTACATAGGAGTGTGGGCGTTGTAGGCGTGTTCTTTGAAAAGCTCGA
>NW_024001235.1:0-2865 GCF_014805625.2 Glossina fuscipes
ATTGAGAGAATTATTACGTGATTTCGTTCGGAAATTGCTTTGCTTGTGAAATAATCAATATGTAACAGAGCGTCGATGCACCCTCTACCCCGCTTAAAACCAACTTGTTGCTTTGTTATCAGGTTCTTGGACTCAAGAAACCAAGATAATCTAGATGCCATAATCTTTTCCAATACCTTTGAGAGGCAAGATAAAAGAAAGATTGGGCGATAATCCGATGCGACGGAGACATTTTTATACTTTGGAATTGGAACAACTGCTGCCAGTTTCCACATGTAGAGTATGTGACCAGTCAAAAAAAACGTATTATATAGGTCCAGCAATTTCTTTTTACTTGAATTAGACAGCGCACTGATCATTTGGTAGGAGATGCGGTCTAGACCAGGTGTCTTCCCCTTCGATTTGGAGAGACAACTTTCAAGTTCTAAGGTAAATATGCAATTTTACAAGAAGGTGGCACATCTGTCAATACAATTGGAAAGAGTAATTGGAGTCCTTTTGCAGATGGCAGAAATTTCGTTCAGGTTTGAAGTCCCATTGAGTCTGTTGATTTTGTTCCAGACAACTTTCATTGATGTATATCTGTGAATTCCTCTCGAGAAAAGTTCGAAACTAAATGCCTTTGATTTTCGTAATTCCTTCCTGAATAGAGCATTGGCCTTTTTGTATAATAACAAATGATCATGATCAGGACATCTCCTAACACTAAACGTACCACGCTCGGTCAAATGACCGTTTTTAAACTTTCGTTTAAAATTTCTCGCATAAAACGTTATTGTATCATCATGTATCTTATTGACTTTTCCTAAAATATACATACAAACTATTTTTCAATATTTACAATTTTTTTTAATGTGTATTTTCCGAAAAATAATTATATCATGTCTAGTCTACTAGGCGTGGTCATTTGACCGCTTGAAAAATTTATGTTATTTACGACTGTATTCGTCGATAATCGCGTTATTGAAATTGTTTTAGGAGTCTGCAATGTAATTGTAGACTGGAATCTAATCAATGTGTCTGCAATGTAGACGGTTAGGACGGTTAGAAGGATGCGGTTAGAATTTTTTTGGTTGTTATTGGACCAAAGAATATAGCGTTTTTTGTATGACGGTAAGGTCTTGCGATACGAAGAGAGAGCATCAAAATTTCAGTGTGTAATAGAAAGTATAATTATATTATAAGAAAAATTATTACATGGTATAAGTGACAGTTCCGACAAAGTCAACAGAGCCAACAATATTTTGTGGTATGATTTACAATTGTTTTTTTTATTTCTGGTCTCAATGTTTTTGCCCCGTTTGATTTATATTTTTATATTTTAGTTTTTACTTTATTATTTGTATATTCAACCCCAAAATGTCAAGACATTCGAGGAATATCAATTTATTAGACAAAATAAATAATATCGATGAGGATTGTTCGGAAGATGATCAAGAAGTTTACGATACTGATGATGAAAATGAAAAATTGAAAAATGAAAATTATTGTGACTTATTTGACAGCGATACGGACGAAGAGAATATTTTTCATATTCATATTATGGAAATGGGGTCCGTCATTTTTGTCGACAACTATGAGTCGAAATGACTTCGCAGAAATCATGAGATTTATTCGATTTGACAACAAAAATCAACGAAGCCAACGCTTACAAAACGATAAGTTCGCATTAATTTCTAATGTTTGGTATAAATTTATCGAAAACAGCCAGAACTGTTATAAACCAGGAGCGTATCTTACTATAGATGAGCAATTGTTTCCCACAAAAGCACGTTGTAGATTTACATATGCCCAACAAACCGGACAAATTTGGCATAAAATTCTGGCTGGCTTACGATGAAACTAGTAAATATATAGTAAATGGCTTTCCATATTTGGGAAAAAATGAAGGGAGAGAATCATCAATCCCACTTGGAGAGTTCGTAACTTTGAAATTAGCAGAACCATATACGGGCCATGGGAGAACAGTTGACGATTTTTTTACAAGCGCGTTATTAGCGAGTAAACTTCTAGCAAAAAGAACTACTCTTGTTGGAACTATGCGGAGAAATAAAAGACAGCTACCAAAATTAGCGAGACAGGCAAATGATAGTATGACACGCTTCTCAACAATATATAAATCGAAAGATTTTATTCTCACAATTTATAAAGCTAAACCAAATAAAAAAGTATTGATACTTGGTTTATTGCATTCATCCGTTGAAATTGAAAAAAATGACACCCGTACACCAGAGACAATTAGCGGCTTATAATATAAAATTCGGTGTAGATATAACCGACCAAATGGCCAGGAAATATTGTGTAAAATCTAAATCTCAAAGATGGCCTTTACAGGTCTTTTTCAATATCTTAGATTTAGCTGGGATAAACTCTTGGATTTTATATAAAGAAGCGACGGGTGAGGAAATATCGAGGCAAGAGTTTTTATTTCAGTTGGCAGAAGAACTTGGGACCGAATATCAGAAAGTGAAACAGATAAGCCAAGAATGCTCATCAAAAACAATAATAAATACAAACACTGTTTCTTCTGAACGGAGATCTTGCCAAATATGATATTGTAAATTCAACAAAACAAACAAAATTTGTATAAAATGTAAAAAATACGTATGTGGAAAATGTGCAATACAAAATGCTGTAGTTTGTAAAAAATGTGATTAAAATGCATAAAAGTAAATAAAACATACAACATCGAAGAGCGGGGAACGAGTTTTTATTGTAGCATCAGAAAATTATTTTGTTTACTGTCTACTTTACATACGTTTCTTTGGCGCGTTCATTTGACCGCTCATGGTAGAAATAGGTATACATGAAATGTCGGTAGCTTTAGTGTTAAAGCGGTGCCATAGATCCATTTTATTTTTCCTC
>NW_024001236.1:0-3399 GCF_014805625.2 Glossina fuscipes
GAAAGAAAACTTTTTTAATTTAAATGCCCAGAACGGCAACTATGTGCAAGCGCTGTGGTCATACTTTTCTCTTTGTGCAAAAAATTTTGCAATTTCGTCTTTTATTTTATATCTTCATTGCTCTATACGTTTTTAAAAGTTTTTAAATATATTGAACTTTTTGTCTGTTTACTGCTAAAACTAATCATCGCAAAATGGCGTTCATTTTGAAGTGCTCTTGCAAATTTCATTGTTCATAAAATTTTTGGAGCACATCTTCTGCAACGACTCTTTATTCATTTTGCTATCAGCATATATCTGCAGGTAGTTGCGTTTTAGTTGTGTGCAACCTAGCTTTTGTAAAAGATTAAATTTTTTTTGAAGGATAAGTCTCACAAATTATTATGTAAGGAATCGAATCGTGTAGTATACGTCAAATTCTAAATAAATTTCCTTAAGTTTAATTCAAGGTACGTTTCAATAACATTCCGGCAATCCTTACCTAACATTTAGTTATTCATCATGTTTCAGCTTCGTTCTTATATAACGCTAATTTATTTAACATTGCGTTGAGGTTTTTTTATTCAAGTGAAAAGTAAATACTTTGCTACCTTTTTACTTTACTTTAGGTTTTTTTTTTTGATGCTGACTAATGAAAGTATAGTCAAAATTCCGTTTTAGATTAATTTTTGTTCACTTGTAGTCAGCTGTAGTTTATGTTAAATTAAATATTTGCTGGCATTTGATTCGAACTTCATTTAAGCTGCTTGTAGATGAGGCTTAAATTTATTTTTCGATATCTAGCTGAGTTTCTAAACTTCAGCTAAAGTCGTCAAGATCTGGACGGGTCGAAGTCAATCTATAACAAATTTTAAAGAGTCAAATAAATTGTAACTGTTCTGGGCTTAGCGTTACTACGACTTACTTTTATTTAGCAAGAAAGTTTGAAGAAAGTTTATATAAAATTTTATATTATATTTGCCACATATATATATATATATATATCTTTTACTTTTTTTTTATAGATATCAATTTGTTATTCTCTTACCTTTGTAAATACACTTGCGTACGTTTTAGTAAACTACCAGATTAATTATAAAACTACCGGGAGCAAGGGTGGTTATCACATCTGAAAACCATATCAGTTAGTCTGATTTAAGAAACAGATCTTAGATTTCGTTTAGCCAAATTAATAATGTTTATCGATTTATACAATTTTATGAACGAGTTACACGTGTTTGGTAACTTAAAGGGTTAGAATAAATACGGAGGTTAATTTATACGCTATGTCAAGCAAATTTTGAATGCCTGGATCAGCCCGGCACGCAGCAACAAAATAAAGAAAATTCTCACAACGAAGAAATTTTCAATCTTTACAATAGGCACCGCTATAACATTGGACATACGTATAAATAGATTCTATCGTAATATTAAATTCTTCTAGATGTTTCCTTCTTAATTAAATTAATTGATGATATTATCCATTAGTTCACATTACTTGGTCAGATAAGCTTTAATGTCTCTAACTGCTTCTCTGGGCACTTTATTTTCATTAAACTGAGTCAATGTAAATATACTTATAAGCTGTTTAATCCTTTCAGAGTTGTTTGCAGAAGCATAAATTATGTCTTTCACTTAATCTCAATATCGGACTTTTTAAAGTCCATCAAAACAACTATGCGTGCGACTTGCCTCTTAACCGTTTGAGTCCCAAGCAGAGCGATCGCGAAGTTCAGATTTTATGTCGAGAAAATCCAGCGCATTTCGATCATTGTGGACAACTGAAAAGATATATTAACTGAAGAATACGGAAGAATACGTCCGACCACTTCGCAAACTGCAATAAAACTGGCGGAGCCATAAAAAAATGGTATTTCTCGACATAAAATCAAACAAACGCTGTTCCGCCGCTTGGGTATTTTCGTACATATATAGGGAAAGCGCGGTCGCGCTGTCTGGGATTCTTCGACAGTGTTTTTTCAATACCTGGGTCTCAAACGGTTAAATGAACTTGCAATCTTAACATGCCCCTATGATTCGAAAATTAACTGCTTTTCACTTGCAACTTCGATCTGTGCCGGTTGTAGGTGTGCCTCTGTGCTAGATGTGTACATGCTCTTTTTCTTTTTCTTCTTTCTTATTTATTTATACATGAATTATTATTTATATGTTTGAGTATTAATTTTTTTCTCTTCTTCTCTTTTTTTAATGCTAATTGGTATAGGATTTACTTCTAAGCGTCAATTAAATTCGACTACTAATTTATTTTACTTGTGTTTCGTGTGTAGGTAAATAAATAAATAAAATGTGTGTGGATAGTATTATAATATAAAACATAACCATAACAATCTTTTCAAAATACAGAGGTATATAAAAATTTGTCTTGAAAACGGTAATATTCAATACATATTCAAAAGTGTTCTTACGCTAGAACAATTTGGTGTACAAATTTTATCAAAGTACCCAGAAACTTGGCACTTGTACGTTCACCTCATGATTTAATAGACAGACATCAGCCAGGCGAGTGTACAAATGTGCTTAAATCTATTCAAAAAATAGTTTTGAATTGATCCGTTTACGAAATTCTGAGTCTATCCTAAGTCCTCCTACAAAAATTGAAATTGTGAGGGGTAATAATAATAAAAAAACAGAATACTAATATTTTAGATATTTTGCAGATTTCAAAATTTAACAATAAATCAAGCGTCGGCAAATGATTCAATATGTCTGCTCTATCTTAACAAGCTTTCCCATTAAATTGAGGAATTGAACTTTTTTTCTTTTCGTTTTTATCACACATGGTTAACGCCTTTCAAGTTCAGTCACATATCTCTCAAGGCACAACAAAAATACTAAGTTTTGCATAAGAACTTCCCATGTTTCCACTAAATTTGAAGTCGATATCTTGGTTTTTGTGACCAGGAGAATGTCAACAATGTACATCATTCAGATGTATAGATGGGCAAACACGGATAGATAGGTTCAGAATTTCGCGCACAAACTTCACCGTACAAAAAGAAAGGTGCAAAATATAACCAATTGTATAATGATAACATCAATACTAAAAAAATAATCTAATCCTAACCTTCTAGCGTTTATTTAGTCGTTCAAGTAGCTACAGTTATACAGCGGATAATTAATACGGCAATAAGAAATATAGTGTCGTGAAGACCGAATATTCATTTTGACGAGGCCTAATAGGTAAGAAGAAGAGACCATAAAAATCACCACGGTCATTTCTCGTCTATTAGCCAGTGACGGTAACTGTGTCAGGTAATGTTTTTTTTTGCATGAAGAATTCTAATGGGGTCCCATGGCATGTTACCTGAAGCAAAGGGAAGAAATTTCCTTACTACTGCTTGACGTTGATAATAAAGCGCCTAAAAAGACAGAATATTCCAAAATGGGACGGACAAGAGC
>NW_024001237.1:0-10123 GCF_014805625.2 Glossina fuscipes
CGGGGGGGGGGGGGGGTGCATATTTGGGGCAGACGCCAGGCGACTACAGACTGACTTACGGTGGACAGACGGACGGTAGACAACCGACGGGACCTTTTCGTTTTTTAATTTGTCAGGAAAATATATATGCTCTACCGGCAACAAAGTAGCTAGAATCGTGACAAAGTGGCGCCCAACGCAGTAAAACCCGGATAACAATTTTTATTTGTTTTAAATTCATTTTTGTCATTTTTTTTCTCTTTTTGATTACCGTTGGTCGCTAAGATCGTGACAAAGTGGCGCCCAACGAAAACCGAAACCGCATAAAAAAATTTTTGTAATGATTTTTAAATTGATTGAAGTGAAAGTTTTTTAAAAATTAATTAAGAAAAAAAAAAAAAGGAAAACCTTTTTCTCCTTTTATTGGTTAAAGTTGGTCGCCATATAATACCGCGACAAAGTGGCGCCCAACGAAATTTCGGACCATCGAAATTGACTTTATATGTTTAAAATAAATGGCTGAATTAGTTATATATATATGTATATATATATTACCAGCAACGTTGGTCGCGTGACAAAGTGGCGCCCAACGTAAAGTGACCTCATAAAAACTTTGTACTAATTTGTAAACTAATTAAAGAAAATGTTTTTTCTAGAGAAAAAAAATTAATTAGAGAAAAAAAATTAATTAGAGAAAAAAAAGGGAAAATTTTTTTCCTTTATTGTTTTAGTTTTATTGAATTAGTTATATATATATGTATATATATATTACCAGCAACGTTGGTCGCGTGACAAAGTGGCGCCCAACGTAAAGTGGCACCTCATAAAAACTTTGTACTAATTTGTAAACTAATTAAAGAAAATGTTTTTTCTAGAGAAAAAAAATTAATTAGAGAAAAAAAATTAATTAGAGAAAAAAAAAGGGAAAATTTTTTTCCTTTATTGGTTAAAGTTGGTCGCCATATAGTGCTATGACAAAGTGGCGCCCAACGAAATAGTTAACCCAATATTTTGATTGATATTACTCTTTTTATTTTTTTTTTGGTGATTTTCTTCATTATTTCCGTTATTGCGTAATTTCAATACGAACGTTGGCCGCAGAATTATGACAAAGTGGCGCCCAACGACTGTAAAACCCAGTATAAAAATTTTTCGATTTTTGATGAAAAGGAAAACCGCGATCTATTATAAAAATTTGTTTCTTTTTGATAAAGTTGGTCGTCATAGTACCGTGATAAAGTGGCGCCCAACGTGAACATTACCCATTCTAATAATTTTTAAACTAATTAAAGAAAATTTGTAAATTAATTAAAGAAAGGAAAAGGGAAAGTTTCTCCTTTTGTTGATTAAAGTTGGTCGCCATAGAATACACTGCAAAGTGGCGCCCAACGAAAACCGAACTACCAGGTTTTTCTTTGGTAATTTTTGATTATCGTTTTCGAAACGTTGGCTGACAAAGGAACGCCCAACAGAATTCGACCTATTATACTAATTTTTCTTTTACATTTTTTGGATTAACGTTGGTCGCGTGACAAAGAGGCGCCCAACGTAAAGCTACCTATTATAATAATTTTTAAATTAATTAAAGAAAAGAAAATTTTTTTTAAATTAAGTAAAGAAAAAAGGAAAGGAAAATTTTCTTTTTCCCTTGTTGATTTTTTTTTTTTTTTCTTTTTTTACAGTCTTTAGATTCCGGAAGTCCCAAGATAAATTTAATTTTTGTTATGCATACCGAGTAAATAATTCTTCGCATAAAGCTTTTCATGATTATTCTTCATCCCAAGGATTTGAATTTGTTACTAAATAATTTTCTCTGTAAACGGCCTTTTCTTTTTACTTCAAACGAATTTATATGTGTGTAATCTTGTTATAATGATTCTTATTATAACCATCAAGGATGCATATATACGTATATAGGCATACTTATATGTATGTGTTTACGTGCATACACTTTTGAAGTGTGATACTTTTGATACGAAATAAGTTCGCATACATGTGTGTATACCTGCGTGATCTACGTTTGAAACGAAGGTAGCATAAGAAAGTGTCGCTTGTGTAGCTAGCTAGTCAGCGTCCCTTTCAGCACAGACTGCAGTGATCTTTCAGGCATAAGGTAATGTTAGGAAAACAAAAGGCAAAAGATACAAGAAGGAAAGAAATTTTAAGAGTTTTTGAGTTGCTTAGCTATTCTATACCATCATTGCAAGTTGTCTGTCTGAAGTTACAAATGAAGTTCGCAAGAAAACAGTGAACAGTGAACGTTTAATTTCATCTTTCGATTCTAATTTTTAATTTCATCTTATCACCTCTTAGGATAACCAATTTCAATATATATCTATATATATATACCGCTCCTTAGATGCGAGCATTTCAATATGTGCAGAAAAAACATCCAGGTTACGTTTTACTAGTTTTTGATCCCCTTAAGATGTCTAAATCACAACTTGGAGTAGAAATGTTAACGCCTCTCAAAGCTAATCGTCTTTTCTTTTTAATAACCGAACCTGCTAAGTTTGTCTGATGAGAAAGTTTTTAATCTCATAAATATTTACAAAGAATCTAGAACTAAGACCATATACTTAGTAATAGGGACTCGCAAATGAAGTAAAGAGTTGGATACATATTGATAACGGGCATCCATGCAGTTAGTCACTACGGAGGAAATAATCAATTGTTTTATGTTGAATGAAATGACTAGGGCCATCTAGGGTTAGAAAACACAGCAAAGACTGGTTTACATTGAATGTAATAAACGCTACCGGGAAAAGAATAAAAGGGGAGGCATACGACGCGCTCTGCAATTGTCTTATTTCGACAAACAACCCAGCCGAGAATCAATTAAAATGATTTTGAAAGTAAACGAATTTTTTTTTTGTAGTCCTCTCCAAATAATTCGTTTTAGTTCCCAACGCGAAATAAATGCAACAATAATAGTATAACGCAAACGTAATAGTACAGAGTCAATATAAATTCAGCTTATGTTACAAATGAATCCAGTTCCTCGCGTGGTAAATTCAATTGGTTGCTTTAGTGTAAGGCGGCTTTGCTACACAAAGTGGCGCCTGGCATCAGGTCAACTTTATTTCGTTGAATTTTATTGAAGGAACGGGCTAGACTTCTTTTAGTAATTGTATTGGGTAATATTTACAAAGAAAAATATATAAAAAAAAGGGGTAATAATGATAATAACATATAAAAGGGGGGTTCGCCAAACTGTTATCGCAGTTCTGTCGCTCCGGCGTGGATCTGTTGGGCAGGGCAGTATTATAAAAAGAGGGGGGTTCGCCAAACTGTTATCGCAGTTCTGTCGCTCCGGCGTGGATCTGTTGGGCAGGGCGGCAATATAAAGAAAGGGTTCGCCAAACTGTTATCGCAGTTCTGTCGCTCCGGCGTGGATCTGTTAGGCAGGGCGGCAATAAAAGGGGGGGTTTTGAGCGGTACGCCCACCAGATCGTGCATTTAAAACGCGATAGGGGTCGACTGTTCAGGAGGAGAGAGAAGTCATTTGGTGTGGGGTCCATGAAAAGTAATCGGGGGGAAACGGAACCTCATGTGCACACCCACGCCGTGTTCAGCTACAGCACGGGAGTTAAGAAAAAAAAAACAAGTCCCAAAAGGATTTTCCCAATTTATAACCTTTGTTATTATTAATATATTTATCTATAACTTTTTATAAGTAATATCTGTTTCTATAACCTTTCTTATTATTAGTACATTTATTTATAACCTTATTATAAGTAATATCTTTTTATTAACGAGCTGTAATGCTAGCACTGCCCTAGGAGGGCCAAGATTTCATTTGTGTTCGGTCCTGAACAGCAATAGAAGAAGAAAAAAAATAAAATCCTTGGCGTATAGAGCATTGCTGGCATCCCCATTAAAAGTGTACACCCCATACGAGGGTTATATATACATATACGAAAAAATAAAAGAAACCCAGAAGATACGATATAAATTTATACAAAGATAAATAACAATATACACAAACTTATATATATACAGATTCCCATTCGAGATAGTAAGAGAACATAGCTCTGAAAAGAAAAAAAATAATTGTAATTGAAATTTAAAGATTTGAAAATCTATGTGCATCAAGTCACTCATATACATGTAAAGACAAAAAGAGAGAAAAAAATATTCTCAAGCTTTTATTGAAAACGAAAAGATATAAAAGAAGAAAGAAACATTTGCACAATAGAGTAAGCATACAGAAAATTTCTAACGACGAATGCTATAGCCGCTTTGCTTGTTTTGATTCTTTCTTGGCTTGGTGGTCGGTTTGACCACATTAATTGCTTCATTGCTTCTATTGATTGTTCTGCTTCTGTTTCTTTTGTCGATTGTACTAAGTTACAACTACGAGATCGGATTGTTGAGTTAAGAAAGGGGGGGTAGATTGGTAGATTTTCTTCGAATTTTTTGCCTAGTCCTCGAGGTTCTAGTGTATCGTCTTTGGGGAGTTTTTCAAAGATTTACGGTTTTACCTGTTGTACGATAGCAGTAGGGCTGAGAAACGTGGCAATCGGGGGGGTCTAACCTGGTATGAACCCAAGCTTCAATCCAGCCCACACTTCGCAAACGGTAGACGAGTCCCTGGCGGCACGGTTGGATCCGATATTCCAGCGATTCCAGTTCGGAGGAAACTACACCACATTAGAGTACTCTGTAGATACCAGCGCAGCATCACTTTTTAACAGCCTCAGCAGAAAGCTGAACCACCTTTTCAAAATGTCAGACGACGAAACGCCAAACATCACTCACAGCGCCAGTGGCAACATCGCAGATAATGGTCGCAGCGGTCACCGCCAGCCAGGCCCAGCAGGAGAGACAGCTAGCTCGGATCTAGACCTAGCAAATATGCTAAAGCAACAACACGAGATGCTCCTAAGCTGTATCCAAGAAATTAGCCACCTAAAGCAAGAGAAGTCCGCAGTAACGCAGCGAACCCAACTACGAGACAGCGAAGGGACGCAAAATTTTATAATAGCAGCATCGACTTCAACACCACAACAGCAAATGCCACCCCAGACAGTAGCGCAGCCTAGCGGCAGTCATCACCACGATCAGCAGGCAGGACAACAGCGGACCAGCGATGAAAACGCCCGAAGGCGGAACATAGATCTCAATCGCTGGCACGTTAAATTCGACGGCTCTGGTAAAGGTCTTTCGGTCGAGAGCTTTGTGTTCCGAGTGGAACGGCTCAGGCAGCAGCACCAGATAAGCCATGAGGAATTATTTGCCGAGTTTCACTGTCTAGTGACCAGTCAAGCCAGCAAATGGTATTGGCAGCTGCTGGAGGATAGAGGAGGAGACGTCACTTTTGATTATTTCGCGCTAAAAGCTGAGCTCCTCAATCAGTTCAAGATCGCAGACTCTGATTACGAATTGATTAGAAAAATCATGGAGCGGAAGCAGCAGAACGCCGAGACCTTCGAGGACTATTACGCGGAGATACACGACCTAACATTCCGCCTACGCAGAAAGATCCCTGAGGCAGAAATGATCAAAATAATGAAGTCCAACGTTAAGCCCAGTCTGGCCGCACTGATTTTCGCCACCAAAGTAGAAAGCGTTGGCGAGTTCAAAGCCGAATGCAAGAGGGCAGAAAAGCTGTTGAGAGAAAGTAGAAGCAGGCCGAAACACGTGAGCGAGATCGGACAGGGAGGTGGAAATGGTGACGGAGTTCATCGCGAAGCAGTTGAAGCTCTAGCGCCGCGGCATAGCCCAAGCAGCGACAGGCAACGCGGAAACGGCGGAGCTGTGAAATACGACAAAAGATGGGTTAGCACAGACAATACAAATAAGCATCCGAACGAGCGGCACCGCATGCAACCAGCAACGTCACGTGCAGGCCAGCCGAAGCAAGAGGCAACAGCAGCAGTAGTAACACCCCAGCACCGGCGATCGCAGTGAGGACGGCGCAGAGCATGGCCTTCTGCCAGTCACCGTTCCATCTGATGATATGCTATGTGTGCGGTATGCTGGGAGATTATTTTCTAAGAAATCCAGCAGAAGGCACCAGAGAAAATCGATGCAGGTGTCCTTTCCACAACATGGTCTGTTTCGCATGCGGCAAAAATGAGAGCTACGGCGCTTTACCCGCATCGGAAAACACCAGGCTGGCGAGGCAAACCGGGAACCCCTGCCAGACGAGACGTCACCCGGAACAGCAACAATGACATCAACAATAACGACAATAACAACAACATCAACAGCAGCAATAACAGCAGCAACGACAATAACAACAACATCAACAACAGCAACAATAACATCAGCAATAACAACAGCAACAACAACATCAACAACAGCAATAATAACATCAGCAACAGCAACACCAACAATAACCACAAAAGCAACACCAACCACAGCAGTGACAATATTAACGCGAGCAGCAACAGGCGCAACTATAACACCAGCAACGGATCAAGACATCCCCGAGTACAGAAGCCTAGCACAGAGGATCGCGGACTACCAGCAGAAGCGACACGAGATATTTAGCGCAGACATTTTTAGAAGGCGAGCGCTCACGAGAAAACATAGAAAGATTCTGATCTTACGCCAAAGGAGGAAGGCTTACAGGAGATTTCAGCAAAAGGAGATCTCAGCGATTGTTTCCCTAGAGCACGATGACAGGATGTTTGCTCGGACCAAGGTCGACAACACCGAAGTAACCGCTCTTCTGGAGACAGGAGCCAGCGTTAGTTGTTGTGGGGCCGGAGCAACGAGATTCCTTGAGAATCGAAGACATCGAGTCATTAAGCTACGGAATCAGCACGTCAAAACAGCAGACGGAAAGAAGACATCCGTAACGGGGCTCATTACCTTACCCGTCGAGTGGGAGGGCGAGACCAGGAGTATTGAGCTCTATATAGTACCAGATTTGCAGCAGCAATTTTATTTCAGCATAGATTTCTGGAAGGCTTTTGGCCTATCTGTCGCCTCGAGGGCAGGCACCACCCCTAATGCCCCAAGTCAAAGCCAGGCTGTAGACTCAGTAAGCCAAGAGCACGGCAAACCGGTAGGGTACTTGAACTCACCTCACCAGTTGACTGAAACTCAGCAAAGCTTCCTCAACCAAGTCATTGCAACCTTTCCATCGTTCGAGGAGCTCGGGCTCGGCAAAACCCACGTAGAGCAACATGTAATTACCGTTACTGAAGACAACGTACCCGTGAAGCAGCGACATTACCCCATTTCACCAGCAGTACAGCAGTTAGTCTACCGTGAGCTGGATCGGATGCTAGCGATGGGAGTAATCGAAGAGAGCAATAGTAGCTGGAGCTCACCAATGACTCTAGTTCGGAAGGGTGAAGAAAACCGCTTATGCCTAGATGCACGCAAGGTGAATGAAGGGACGATCAAAGACGCCTACCCCCTACCACACATGGAAGGATTACTTAGTCGACTGCAAGACACCCGGTACATTTCAGCAATTGACCTCAAGGATGCTTTCTGGCAAATCCCGTTGGAGGAGAAATCAAGAGAAAAAACAGCGTTTACAGTGCCAGGGAGGCCGCTATACCAGTTCAAGGTGATGCCATGCGGCTTGTGCAACGCAGCGCAGCGCATGTGCCGGCTGATGGATAAGGTTATACCAGGCTGCCTCCGGGAAAACGTCTTAGTGTACCTGGACGACCTATTGGTCTGCTCACCCGACTTCAACCACCACCTCTTGTACCTAGCCATGGTAGGTAAATGCCTAAAAGATGCCAACCTCACGATCAACGTTAGCAAGAGCAGATTTTGTTACCAAGAAGTGAAATACCTCGGCTTCATAGTGGGCAACGGACAGCTAAAAACAGATCCTGCCAAGGTAGAGGCCATGACCGATTTCGCAGTGCTGAAAACTCCAAAGCAGCTGCGAAGGTTCATTGGCATGACGAGCTGGTATCGCCGTTTCATTCCCAACTACGCGACAATAGCAGGACCCCTACATGACTGTCTTACTAAAGAACGAGTGAGAAACTTTGCCTTGTCAGAAAAAGCCCTAGAGGCGTTCGATCAGCTAAAGGAAAGTCTCATCACAGCGCCAGTCTTGGTTACGCCGGACTTTACAAAACACTTCTACGTACAATGCGATGCATCAAGAGAGGGCGTGGGAGGAGTCCTGGCTCAAAGAGACAGCGAAGGGAACGAAAGGCCTGTTGCATACGTGTCAGCAAAGCTGAATAGAGCACAAAAAAATTACACGGTAACAGAGCTAGAATGCCTAGCAGCCAAACTATGCGTCGAGAGATTCCGGCCGTATATCGAGGGACTTCCCTTCACTATTATTACCGACCACGCTAGCCTGAAATGGCTCATGTCGCATAAGGACCTGTCAGGTAGATTGGCGAGGTGGAGCCTCAAACTGCAAGCCTTTGGCTTCACGGTCCAACACAGGAAAGGCAGTCAGAATGTTGTGCCAGACGTATTGTCGCGGATGGATTTGAGCGAGGTAGTAGACAGTAATGACCGGTTACTGGACATCGACCTAGACTCTCCGCATTTTGCCTCTGAAGAGTACAACCAGTTGAAACAGGCAATCATAGAAAATGGAGATAAACTCCCAGACATCTGCGTGTCTGAAGGGCTAGTCTACAAAAAAACCTGTTTTAGCACGGGTGACGAAATCGAAGATGACAATGCGTGGAAGTTGTGGGTGCCCAAAGAACTGCGACCGCGATTAGTAGCAGCAGCGCTTACGTCGCCATCGGCAGGACATGGAGGAATACACAAGACCTTGCAGCGTCTACGAGAAAGATATTACTGGCCTGGCATGGCAATCGAAGTGAAAGACCTGGTGCGGAGCTGTGAGGTGTGCTGTTGCAGCAAGACTCTTAGAACACAAAGGCCCCCGATGGGTAGGCAACAAGTCACGGAAAGACCGTTTCAGCGTATCTACATCGACTTCATGGGACCATATCCGAGAACAAGAAACGGCAACACTTGCATATTCGTCTGCCTGGATCACTTCTCCAAGTTGGTGCTTTTAAAGCCGATGAAGAAAGCTAATGCTGTGGGAGTGATCAGGTATTTGGAGCAAGACATGTTCCACGTATTTGGAGTGCCAGAAATGGTACATTCTGATAATGGCAAACAGTTTGTTTCAGGAGCTTTCCAAGAATTCCTACAGAGATATGATGTGCAACACATCAGGACAGCTTTCTATGCACCACAAGCAAATGCCGCTGAGCGAGTCAATAGGTCCGTGCTGCAAATAATACGATCGTATGTCGCGGAAGACCAGAAGACGTGGGACATTCACCTTACCAACGTCGCTTTTTCGCTACGTAGCGCACTGCATAGTGCCATAGGTATGACACCCTTCTATGCACTATTCGAGCTAAACATGATGGAGCACGTGTACTCATACAAGGTAGCGCGGAAGTTAGAGGGAGTCCGAGGCAGTGATGTCAATATTAGTTTTATACCTGAAAAGTTAGGCCTCGTAAGGGAAGCCATCTCCCAAAGACTGACGCAAGCTTACGAAAGAAACCGACGAACCTACGACATGCGAAGCAAGCCAGTCCAGTTTAAAGTAGGACAGGTAGTACCGGACCGGAAGAATTTTAGGCTCAGCAACATGGCAGAAGGGTACAATGCGCAGTTAGCACCAAGGAACGTTAGGTGCGTAGTCCAGAAGGCGATAGGGAGCTCCCTGTATGAGCTCAGTACCGAGACAGGACGGAAACTAGGAGTGTATCACGCAAAGGATATTTTTTCTATCTGAGATCCCCTGTGGGGACACCGAATTTGCCCGGCTAATTCAGTCGGTAGAGCATGAGACTCTTAAACTCAGGGCGTGGGTCGAAGCCACACTTTGGTCCGTAGTAGTCGGTCGGGGAGGAGTATAGTCGGTCTGTCCGCGGACTATTTGACGTACACATTCCATATCGCAGGCGATATCGATGGGTCCGAGCTGTAACGGCCGCGAACAAACCTCGGGTAGGGTGTCTGTCGGTCTGTATCAACCGCAAACAGCGGAATAACGGCATGCCGTTAGACAAAATCATGCGATTTTGTGCTACTGCTTATAAATCACGTGATCTTGCGGTATATGTTTGTTTTATTCTTTTCTGTTTTCCTTGCTTACAAGTACAGGCAAAAATCGTATAATTTTGCGGTATCTTTGCTTGCTTTTGCAAGTACAGGCAGAATCGTA
>NW_024001238.1:0-1020 GCF_014805625.2 Glossina fuscipes
GGAAATTGTTTTCGTCATCAATTTGAAATAAATAAATAAATATATTCTGCTTAGGGTATTACTAACGTTTTCATTTTTTAAATTATCTTCAAATATCATTTGTAACTTTTGCTATACGAAATTTTAAACATTGCTCCTGTAGAACGCAGCTTATGCAAGAAGTAGTCGCACACCTTTCGCAAATATCCTTAACAACGAATGTAAAAACAAAACATTTATTTAATGGCCTTTGTGTAAACATATTTACCCCCATAAAAAAATTTCTACGAAAAGTCTGTAAACAACAATTGCCTTCCATACGTAGCGTTGACAAGGTGACACCATCTTTCTAAATAAAAAGTAATCCTTCGATTTAAAAAAAAATCAACAAACCGACGACATTTCGAGAGCAAGCTATTGAAATTTAAAACAAACAAAAAAAGAAAACATGAAAGAAAGGTTTAGAGAGAGAGGTTCGTTGGATGGTTGATTGATAGTTTTGCAATTTGAGAACTTATTCTTTTATTATTAAATTCCACACCACTTGGCGCACAAGGATATATTAAGTTTGTGCGAATACAGGCAACACCAGGAAGAACTTGGTATAAACTAATCTGATATTAAATTGACTGATTCAGAATCACTTCCTATATTGATTTGACTTGATTGTCCATCTGTTCATCTTGCGTTCTTGTATTGAACTTACAAACCGGAATTTTGATGACTTCGGTGCTTTACACAGAAGAGGAATGCTATTAAAAGTGGATTGGATCGGGGCACTTTTTCGAACACTTTCCCTATAACCCCTTATTGTGAAAAGTCGTTGTATAAATAACCATAGGCTGGTGTGGATTATTTCCTGGCGAGTCTTGACTCATAACAGTCTTTTCATCATCAGTAAAAAAAGTAAGAATGTTTGGTCGGGCAAGGCCGATCATTACACCACTCTGCTTAATCAATCATTCACCAAAAATTAGACATTGCTTTTATGTAAATGCATAATTTTCATATTGGTGGATTTTTCAAACGTCACCGAGCTCT
>NW_024001239.1:0-2214 GCF_014805625.2 Glossina fuscipes
TAAATGACCGCCTCTGCGCAAATTCAATCCAAATTTTTACCACTTTTCCACATAAATCTGCTTCTATTTTATCAACAACACGAATAATCTTAGTAAATAACCTAACTCCAAGGTAGAAAGTCGTATAGAATAATATCACACGATGTTTTTGGCTAGCTTATGTAGACATATTTAGAGATTACGCAATCATTCGAACTTTTGATTGATTTTGTAACAAAGAGTGTGACATGCTGCATTTTGTCAAGATCACGCACCGTCCAAGTTGAATAAATCAATGACACAAATTCATATCTGCTTATTTCAAATTTGTGTATTGAAGGTAAAGGCAATACAATTTTTAAGTTCAACAAGTAATAAAAGCAGAAACGTTTATAGTTTTCATTATTGCAGGCATGTTCTTTGAAAAGTTTGAGGCATTTTCGAATTCTTTTGCAAGTTTGTAAGCGACATCTTCGTGTTTGCGAACGGGAGAATGATTACCACAGAAACTACGCATTTCCGCAGACGGACAGATGGAGAGATGAACGGATGGACATGTTTAGCTGTATTCCAAATTTGAAACTGGCCAAGAGTTTATATACCTCTTGAAGTTTTTGAATTTTACTCCTGCTCATTGCAAAGGTATTCAAAAAAATTAAGTTGATACATTTTTCTACAGACACTACATAACCGCCCATAGAATATGCATTCAAATATTTATACATTTGTCTGCTTATAAGTAATGAGCAAATCCCACCTCTTTTTAATTAATTTTGAAAAACGGAGATGTTCTCTGTTTACGTAATCCTTTGACATTTTTGGCCAATTTTCAGTACTAAGCTTGCGTGCATAAACTTCCAATTATCTGCCAAATTTGAAGTCCACGTCTGCATTTTTGCGTTCAAAAGACTGCGAAAACCACACACCGCCCAGACACGCTGAGATGACTTAACCAACTCAGAATTTCATGACCAAGAATACATACGCTTTATAGCGTCTCTGAGGCTTCCTTGTAGGTATATCAAACACTATGAAAAAATGAGTACACTGTCCAGCTTTCATTGGTAGAAATTCCTTAAATTTAGATCACGACAACTTACGTTAAAGGCGCTCTTCATCATAGAGGCGTTCGTGAACAGTTTGGCTTTACATGAGCAAAGGGTATTTGGTGTATTATCCCGAAAATAAATGAAAAGCTATAGCGTATTTAAAAGTCGGTCTTGCCCGACTACAGTGTCTTCCCTCTTTTTAATATCGATTTGATTGTAAGACTGGGGAAAATTGACTCCACTGATATGCATTGTGTATCATATTTATATTAAACCGTATATTTTATACAGCTTGATAACATTTTTTAGTTAATTTCACCTTAATTTCAGTTGCTTTGCACTTCATGGAAATCCTTTATTTGTTTTATTTGATGGTTTTATTCCGGAAAAATTTTCAATCAAAATTCTACGCAATTTTAATCTGTAATTTATGGACGAGAAGAATATTTTCTATTTATATATGCCAAAATGGCGTACTTACAGGAGTATAACCACTTTCAACTTTTTTACTTATACTTTACTTTAATTTCATTACACATTCAATTTTTCATATATTAGTGCATAAGTACATTTTACTGTACTTTTCATGTCGTTAAATTCCATTGCGCTGTATTTTCAAATCATTATTAATTTCCATTTTAGTACCGTATTAAGTTAACGCACTGACTACAATACTATTGTTCTTGTAAAAAGTGAAAGTGGACTTTGTTCTGTTAATCAGAAAATACGAAAATTTCTACATAGATATCGATAGACGTCAAAATAACTCAACTAGTTTGGCAAAGCTTAGCGGAATTAAAATAAAATTGCTTCAGCTAGTTTTTATTGTTGCTATTGTGTTCTCTTTTACAGAAGTAAGTCTGCCGTTAGCGCTACTGGCACCGAGGCCAGTTTTTCCCGAAGCCTACATAACATTTAGGTATTACAACGATCCTGTTTACTTTTACTATTGTGTCCGCAATTGAATGGCAAAGTCTGTACCTAAGCTTATTCGCCCCGACGCGTGTTTTTCACTAAACCGCCATCCTAACAATTGAATATCAAAATCATTACTCTTGTTTGATAATTTTTTTAATTCAAACATTATCTTCTCTGGCTTTTCGATAAAACATCTCGCTATCCACAGGTTGACGTGGCTGACATTCGAATTGGCTCATACGACAGTTAGATGAAAATGTTTGAGAAC
>NW_024001240.1:0-1035 GCF_014805625.2 Glossina fuscipes
ATGCTGTTAAAATATATTTACTTTGTGGGTCCTCTGAACATATGCCTTATCCTTCGATGACCGGTATAAAAGTGACACGAGTAGAAGTAATGGATACAGTTACAGGAATTTAAATCTAACTAAATATATATAATGCATTCAATGTATATATGTATGAGGATATATGGTTAGTGTTCTATAACGAAGAAAAAAACCAAATTGTGTGCCATTAGGTTTTTTCAAAACAAACTAACCGTCTATTTAATGATTTTAATTAATCAAACCATTAAATATAAAAAGAGGCAAAAATATTTTGCAATAAAATTAGCATTTAAGAGATATACGTATATAAAGCTATTAATTTTTTTATACCTACGCTCCAGGTATACGGCCTCAGCACACTTATCTTGCCGTAAACTTTGTGTTAAAGGGGGGCTGCCTTAGAATTTTATTTTCCACCCACTCCCTTAAATTATCAGTTCACCTAAATAATAGTGTATTTAAAATTCACAATCAATTTGCAATAGTAAAGTGTGATGTTACCGTTGATTTCGCACAAATACAATTAGTAAATTTTTCTTCCAAATACAATAATTTTTCCAAAAATTATATATATATATATATATATTTTCTAACTGATTTTGACAATGCCAATTAATCGAAAAAAAATGTGATAACAAAAATTTGAAAGTAAGAACCTTTACAAATAGGACATAACTAATGAATGAATGAATATTCGTAATAATCGATTTTTTACCCAATCAGAACTTTTTAAAGGAAGACGGAAAAAATCTTTCTTGTTTTTCTACGATATATCAAATGTCCGTTCGAAAAGAAATGCATTTTCTTACTTGTATTCAGCTTCATTTGCATATTCATGTCAAAGATGACAGCTGTTTATGTAAAACATTCGAACTAAGCAGCTTAGGCACATATATATGCAGGCAGTAAAATCGATCACTCACAGATAAGGCTTTTTTTGTAGAATGAGAATTATTTCAAATTAAAGAGAGAGAAAGAAAAAAGATTTGTATAGGATGGCACATTTGAAGGTAA
>NW_024001241.1:0-1074 GCF_014805625.2 Glossina fuscipes
TCCACACGTTTTATTGACTCTTGTGTTTTCTAAATACTTGGAAAAAGTTTTCACATCATGTTAACTTTTCGTTCTCAATCACGTTTCCGTTAACAGGTCATCGCGATAATTATGTGCAACAGAGTCAGCCAGTACGCACTCACGTAACTTCATATTGAAATCACAAACGTTTTGCTGTGCAGCACCTTCTGTTAACAGGGACAGAAAATTTATTGAAAGTTTTGAAACTCATTTCTACACGAACCTGATTTTTAAATAATAAAAGATAACTGTAAAGATAACAGCAAATGACGAAGAAGAGCCTCTCAAATATTATGAATTGATAAGCAGATTAAAGTAGTTTGCCTATTAAAAATTTTTAAGGTATAATACAATATCCTATGTAAAAATATCCACGGGTTTATTATTATGTTTTCCTTCTAAACTTTAACAAAAAGTTTGCTTGTGTAAGGGGAAAATTTCGAAGAAACTTTTCTTTGAAACAAAAGTTTTTCTTGGCGACAAGAAAGTGAGGAATGAAAGGAAAAGTTTAGTTTAGTTAAGTTCATTAATGTTACGTTTGTTAAATAAAAGATACAATTTCAAAACTTTTTCTGGAAGTGTAATATCAAATTGTTTTTTGTAATTTTTGAATTGTAATGGATTCGCCTTCAATTAAAAAAAAACTGACAATTTTTTATATTGTTTAAATTGTAACTTAAACATTCTGTCTCTATTCAGTATATATAGCATAGTAGTGTGCAGTTAGATAATAACTGTAAGTAGGCAACCATAAAAGAATTAGATCATGTAATTTTTAGTTTAAATGCAACCATGAAAGCGAACGGAGAGATATCCTTTGCAGTACTGCTTATCCTTTGAAGACAACTAATAGCTAAAAGGTGGAAAAGTGGAAACAATGTTTAAAAAAAGTATCTTTCATCTTCATGTTGTATTGAAAAACTATTTTAATCGAAACCCACTTTAACACTTACCTACATGCTGTATGCTGTAATATGCGCAAACAGACCACTAAACGAAATGTTAAATATATGGCACATAACGTATCTAAACGTACTTATTTAACACTTCGTT
>NW_024001242.1:0-1497 GCF_014805625.2 Glossina fuscipes
CGCTATTCAAAAAATATTCGAAAAGTGGCTTTGCGCTCGACTATGTCGCTTACTCGGTGGCGAGGCATAGATTTAACTGTCTCAACCATCATTATTACTGCAGATACCTTCAGTTCATTAAATCCTCTCCGTTTGCTAATCCTAAATTCTTCTTTAAATTTGTTAACTCTAAAAGAAAAATTTCCACATATCCCTCTCTTGTTTCTTTTAATGGCTCTGATTCCTCGGATGATTTTGCAATCTCAAATCAATTTGCTGAGTATTTCCGACGAAACTTTTCGATTGCTAATTTCGATTTATCAGCAAACTACCCATATCCTATAACTAACTCGGTTTCAATACCTAACTTGGTTCTTTCGGAAGATGATGTTTTCAAAGGGCAGAGTTCTCTAAAATATAGTTGTTCGCCTGGACCTGATGGAATTCCATCATGTGTACTTAAATCTTGCGCTGTCGAGTTGTGTGGTGTGATCTCAAAGATTTTTAACATGTCCTTGTATTCAGGTGTTTCCCCTTCATGTTGGAAGAGTAGTTTCCTTATTCCTATCCACAAGAGTGGAAGTAGACAATTTGTTGAGAACTACAGGGGTATAGCCAAGTCGAGTGTCTTGCCCAAGTTGTTCGAGCGTATTGTGACTCAGCATTTGGCCTTTGCCATTAATTCGTATATTTCTCCGCACCAACACGGCTTTCGGAAAGGGCGATCTACAGTCACCAACTTGTTAGAGTTTACCTGTCATGTTTTCAAGGCTTTTTCTAGTGGCTCTCGCATAGATGTTATTTATACTGATTTAAGCAAAGCATTTGATATGGTTAACCATAGACTACTTATCTTTAAACTCCAAGCCTCTGGTTTCCCAACCTACTTAGTGAAATGGATAAGCTCTTATCTGCACAATAGATCCTTCAGGGTTTTGTTTAACTCCATCACCTCGGATGAATTCCCCGTTACGTCTGGCGTACCTCAAGGAAGTCACTTAGTTCATATTTTATTTAGTTGATACATTAATGATCTCCCATCGGTGGTTAATTCCAGCCAGATCTTAATGTATGCTGATGATGTGAAACTGTTTTCTTCCTTCTCTGTTGAATCGCAATTACATCAGCTTCAAGGTGATTTGGATAATTTTGTTGCATGGTGCTCTTTGAATCTTCTGAAACTAAATCTGAGTAACTGTAAGAAGCTTTCATTCTCAAGAAGAAAGTCATTCATTACTCAGTATTTCATAGATTCGCATAAGTTGGAGGACGTCGATTCGATTACAGATTTAGGCGTTCTATTTGACCATAGGTTACGTTTTAACTTGCATATTGAGCTCTCGATTAGCAAAGCTAGGTCCGCGCTTGGTCTTATAAAAAGGTGGTCCAAAGAGCTTGATGATCCCTACATTAGGAAAAGGCTGTACATGTGTTTGGTTAGACCCATACTCGAGTATGCCTCAGTTGTGTGGTCTCCTTCATATAGGTGCTACGTAGATTCAATTGAATCTGTTCAAA
>NW_024001243.1:0-3170 GCF_014805625.2 Glossina fuscipes
AACAGAGCGTCGATGCACCCTCTACCCCGCTTGAAACCAACTTGTTGTTTTGTTATCAGGTTCTTGGACTCAAGAAACCAAGATAATCTAGATGCCATAATCTTCTCTAATACCTTAGAGAGGCAAGGTAAAAGGGAAATTGGGCGATAATCTGATGCGATGGAGACATTTTTTGACTTTGGAATTGGAACAACTGTGGCCAGTTTCCACATGTAGGGTATATGGCCAGTCATAAATACCGTATTATATAGGTCCAGTAATTTATTTTTACTAGACATAGCACTGATCATTTGGTATGAGATGCGGTCTAGACCAGGTGTCTTCCCCTTCAAATTGGAGAGACAACTTCCAAGTTCTGAGGTAGATACGCAATTTTCCAGGAACATGGCACATATATCGATATTATTTGAAAGAGATATTGGAGTCCTTTTATTTTCGATGAAAGCACTGGAGAAGTTGCTGTCAGAGGAGTATTCGCACCACACTTTTCCAAAGTAATTGGAAATTTCATCTGCGTCAGTTAAAGTTCCATTGGGAGTGCAAATGGCAGAAATTTCGTTCAGGTTTGAAGTCCCATTAAGTCTATTGATTTTGTTCCAGACAACTTTGATTGATGTATTTCTGTGAATTCGTCTCGAGAAAAGTTCGAAACGAAGTGCCTTTGATTTCCGTAATTCCTTCCTGAATAGAGCATTGGCCTTTTTGTATAATAAAAAGTGATACTGATCAGGACATCTCTTAAAGCGGTGCCATAGATCCATTTTATTTTTCCTCAAAAACGAAAGCGTGTTGTTCCACCAAGGAACCCTAGCTCGTTTAAAAGAGCCATTGGATTGAGGAATAGAAAGATGAGCAGCCGTGCGAATCGCTTTAGACATAATAGCAGCATCATGGTTGCAGTTCCCGTTAAATGGCTTTGAATTCAAAAATGGCTCCACCTATTTGGGGTAATTGATCCAATCCGCTTTATCTAGGAGGAATTTGGCCTGTTTTGGTGGAATAGCAGAGGACGTTGAAAGTTTAAGATCGATTATGATTGGAAAGTGATCACTATTATGTAGATCATCAGAAATAGACCAGGAAACCAAAGGAAGAAGTGAATGAGAGCAACATGTTAAATCAATATGTGAAAAAGTATGATGAGTTGAGAAGTGCGTTGGTTTTCCATAATTTAAAACGCAAAGGTTCCTTTGAAAATAGGCCTTTTCTAAAACAGTACCGCGAGTGTTGTTCACTGTTGAGCCCCAGATGGTATTCCAGCTGTTGAAATCGTCGCATATAATTAATGGGGGGGAAAGTACGGAGAATAAACTGTAGAGCTCTTGCTGAGAAAACGATTGCGAAGGTGGAATATAGAGCGAAAGCACTGTAAATTTTATATTTAACATTATTTGTATCGCTACGGCTTGTATATTTGAGCTTAATTTTATGCGTTTGTGAGGTATACTTGATTTTATAAAAACACCTACTCCTTGTTTGGAATATGAATTTTGATCAGCATTCGTGAAGTATCCAGTTAATGATTTGGGTGGAATAGGATTAAAAGAGCTTCTACAATGGGTTTCTTGAAGCGATAAAAAGATTGGATTAAAATCATTTATGAGTGTACGGAGTTCATCAAAATTATTAATAAGTCCCTTAATGTTCCATTGTAGAATTTTAAAAACTTTATTTAATTGTAATGACATGTAAGCAGAGTGGAGGGAGGGTTAAGTTGACATGTCAGCGTCTCCGTCGAGAAGGTCACTATAGGAATTTTTCGTGAATGATTTATTCTTACCAGCAGAATAATCTGTATTTAGGTGATTTGGTACATTTGAAGCGCAACGGGTTGGCGCACGTGAATAATTTGAAATTGAAGGTTGATTGAGGGATGAAAGAATGGATTCATTAACACTTGTGATTTGTTGAGTAAAGTTGAGAGCTGGAGATTCTGGAGAATTTAGTATATTAGATTTTAGCATATGTGTTGTTGTTTTAATTTTTTCAATATTTGCAGTTGCTTTGGTTTTCGAAGGTTGATTAATGGATGAAAGAATGGATTCATTACCACTTGTGATATGTTGAGTAAAGTTGAGAGCTGGAGATTCTGGAGAATTTGGTATATTAGATTTTAGCATATATGTTGTTATTTGGATTTTTTCAATATTTGCAGTTGCTTTGGTTTTTTCAATATTATCTTTGGCAAGTGATGTAACTGGTTTCGCAATATAATTTTTGGTTAATGGTGGAACAGGTTTTTCATTGGAAGCAGTTGCAGTTAAAGTCTTACTAGGCTCGATTTGCGAGGCAACAGCAGCATAGGTATTACTTTTGCCAATTCCATGGGATACAGATGGATTTCTTTCCCGGTATGTGCGTCGCGCTTCGCCCATGCTACAGTAATTTTCTGTTTTGATTTTTAATATTTCACGCATCTGTACAAAACGTGGGCATTGTTTGTCTAACGCTGAGTGTTGATCATTGCAATTTATGCAGGAACTACGGGTACAGCTTTCAGTATGTGGAGGATGACCACAGTTAGCACAAGATGCAGCATTAGTGCATCTTTTTGCCGTATGACCCAGACGTTGGCAATTTTTACACCTCATAGGATTTGGGATGTATAGTTCTACTTTACATATATACCACGCCACATGAACTGTTCGCGGTAATCGATAGCGATCAAAAGTTAAAATAATCCTTCCTGTAGGAGAGCGTGTTTTTCCGTCATCATTCAGTTTGGTTAATTTATATGCTTCAGTCACTCCTTGAATGCCCATTTCGCGAACAAATTCATCTTCCGGCACATGCTTTAAGCAAGGGGCATAAATTACGCCTCGAACCGAGTTAAGTTTCTCATTTAGTTTAGCTGAAATAGCACATAGATTAGCTAAAGAATTGGCCTTTATTAGTTTTTCGGTTGCGCGCGGGTTCTCAGCGAGGACCAGTAAATTCCCATCGCGTAGAATCGAGATCGAGTCGATGTATGTTGTAATGCTATCTAGAGCTTTTTTTATAGCAAAAGGGCTAATTTGGGAAATTGTTATTCGAGCATCGGTTGAAGAAATAACAATATATTTTTTATCAATAGGGATTATATCGCTGATCGGCAACACCGGAAAACTACTTTTTTTTCTTTGCGGGGATGTATCACTTAATAGATAAAATCTATTCGGGTTTTTGTCTGG
>NW_024001244.1:0-1600 GCF_014805625.2 Glossina fuscipes
GCCTTGTGTCGGAGCAAATAGTGCGAAAGGTCCTGAAAAATGTCAGGCGGCATCTGCAACGACTCGAAAAAGGGCTGTCTCGGAGGACACATTATTGCGCATACCTATTACAATGTAGGGTTTTAATAATTTCAGTCAACACACACTTTTGCATTAGAGTTGAGAAAACGAGAGCATTGCCAAAGTAAAATGTATTTATTATTATTATTATTATTTTAATTTTAGACTAATGAAATGAATTATTAGACTAAAAAAAGACATTGAGCACTAGCAATACAGGCTATCGGCTCTAATTTAAATAAATGGATATTAGATAGTGAGCTTAGTAGTATTAAAAAAGTAAAATATTGAATTGATATTCTGTTCTGAAGTTGATTGTAGAATGTTCAAAGGGTTAATCGTTCCAAATGCAATACTTCTAGCCGAGGAAAAGTTGAGGCAGTCGCAGAGAATGTGCTTTATAGTAAGAGTTTGTCCACAACAGCAGATTGGGGGAGAAGACTTCTTCAGGATCCATTGGTGAGTTGCAATTATATGACCAAGGCGAATTCTCGAAAATGTTTGGATCTTGGTTTTCTCAACGTTTGTTGGATATAAAGGTGGAGTTAATTTAGGGTTAATAAAAGAGTAGTGTTGATGATGGTGTTGTAAATTTCCTTCTGTAATTTTCTCTTTAACTTTTCTTCCAATGTAACTTTGAAGATCCGACTTTTCCATGACATCATCCATAATTAGAGGAGCAGAAGCAGCATACTTTGCCGCTAAATCCGCCTGCTCATTTCCCAGTAAACCGATGTGACTTGGTACCCATAACATTTTAATTTTTCCGTCGGGTGTAGTAATTATATTCCTTAATTTGTTGATGGTGCTCCATCTCGAAGTCGAAGGATTCCGAACAGCTTGTAATACAGACAAACTGTCGGTAACAATAGCGGTTTTGAGTTTGTTTTTATGGGCAAGGTTGGCAGCGTGAAGGATAGCTCTGGCTTCCGTTGTGAAAGTTGAAGTACTTTCGTGAAATATGTGGTTGAGAAGAACCCGTCCTGTAGCATCTACCACCGCACAAGCAGGAGGCAGACCAGGAGATTTTGAGCCGTCTGTGTACAAAAGATTCTAACCAGTACTGTCCAATACTTGGGTTTTTTCAGCTATTAGATTCCTGAAGACGTAATTTGGAGTATCTTCTTTCTTGTGCATAGACAGTGAGATGTCAAAAGAGCAGTCTTTCAAAATCCAGGGAGGTTTAACACCAAAGGAGCGGGAAATTTTTAAGGGAATGTTCAATTACTTTGCGATGCACAAACAATGGTCAATTGCAGATGGTGACTTTGGAATTTTCTTCGCAATAACAATCTTTCTTACGTCATCACCGAGAGTGGATTTGTTTGAATTAAGAAGCTTAGGGACTATTTTAGCCTTTAACTCATACAGTCTATTTTCCAAAGTTGGGAGACCAGTTTCAATTATAATATTATTTATGGACGTCGTCCGAAAAGCATAACAACTTGCTCTAACGGCTTGGTGATAGACCGGTTTAAGGATGTTGATATTATATTTGCAGCTATTGCCATAAATTATCAAAGCATAGTCAATCTTGCTT
>NW_024001245.1:0-4593 GCF_014805625.2 Glossina fuscipes
TCTGAAATGAAATTTTAATTTATTTTATTAAAGATTCTTTTTTACATAGTTTGAGTATTTTCTTATCATTAAAGCTGTAGTCAGTTTTACTAAATTGTTTGAGATAAGCATTTAAACTTTTTCGTTGACTCTTATATAAGCTATAAAGCAAGGCATAATGTCCGCAAGTGCTTGAAAAGTATCCTTGGAGTTGCTGTTTATTACATATATATGTGTCGCAGTTTCTCTTTAAAAAATTGTAAAATTCTTTCTTCAATGGTCGTTGACCATATGAATCAAAGTATTCCGCTCCTAACATAGAATTAAAATAAAAGGCCACCCAATGGTCTTCTGGTTGATTAGAGTAGTCTGTATTTGCTATTACAATAGCAGGTTTAGAGCCCACTTTCCGTGGTAAATTATTAGCTGGGAAAACACCTTGAAAATACTTCTTTGTAGATTGATTTGCTTTAAGTGCTTGTTCTATTTGTATCGTATTCATTTTAAAGCGTAATTTTCACGTTTCTGTTTCTATCAATCTCTAACATCGAATCATACTCGCAGTAAACTATGTAAGTTACAGCTGATGTTAATGCCCGAGCGAATTTGCCTTCAATGCGTATGTTTCCTTGCCTTAAAATATTAGCACACAAATCGTTATTACAATGATCAGCGGAGAGATCAAACGTTAGTATAAAGCAGCTATCTTCAAAAAGTTTCTTATTTATATGAAGACTACGATCTGAGTGATTAATTCCAGATGATTTGAATAGCAAGCTATAGGCTCTAGTTGATCTTAATTTTTCTGTAGAGTAATCGAATTCAAGTGGTTGAGAAGGTATTTGAACACCATTGACTGACAAATTAAACCTTTGCAAATAAAAATGCTCGAACTTGAAAGGATCCGCTGTTCGATCGCCTGAATAAGCGCTATTGTAAACCATACAAAAAGCTAAAAATGTCGGAAGTTGTTCTATGACAACATTATCTAATGATAGGGTATGGTTTCCAGGATACAGAGTGAATGTTTTAACTTCTACCTTATTAAATGGATATAAAGCTGCTTTCGTTTGTAATATTTTATGATGAGCAACCAGTATTCCTGGATTAATAGTTATGTGATTCATAAACAATTGTGCTTCCAATATCTTAAACTGCGTTTCCTTGACAGGATTTTGCATTAAATAAAATGATGATTTTTCCAAATTAAATATTATGCGCAAATCAACATTATTTAGCAAGAGTTTAGGCTGATTAAAAATATCACCATGCAGCTTTCCGAACAATTCAACTTTGTTACTCTTATCAAACAATTCGGTTAATTGTTTTTTACCATCATGAAATATTTCGCCGGTGTAGTAATCTGGATACCATCCAGAACATTATAAATGAGTTTGACCTGCATCAGTGCCATAATTGAATAGAGTTTGTATGTATGATCTGTAGTGATAATTGTTGTCACTTTGCGAAACCAATACGTTATTTAAATATACGGATACGCTTCGAAACATGGAATGCAGAAGATTATTTACAACGCCACATTTATCTTCAGTAACATCAGAATTATCTTTATTCTTCAATTGAACAACCAACTTTAAATAAACGCTACAAAGGTCTCGATATGTATCGCCATTACCAAGACAGAGAAATTCTATGGAGCTAGGATTGTCTAAGGATTGAATAGGATTATATGAGACTTCTTCTGTATTTAGAATGCTGCTTTGTATAGGATGTGGTGCAAATAAATCTAATTCACTTTTCATACATTCTATATGAGTGCTCATAGTTTCTAAGCAAATATGTCTTTTACTTTGTTACGTAGATTGAATTTTTTCGTGCGTTTCGAGGTAGATCTCTTTTGTGACTGACGTCGTTTCCTTTTGATTCGACGTCTTATAGTACTTTTGCCAGAACCTTTTTGAAATTTAGACGATATCTTGTTGACTGCTTTTTCTGTTAAATTACTTAAAGCCTTTTTGCCTTGCTCTGCCAAAATATTTCTAAGTGGCTTGCGACCGAAATCATTGAGAATAGATTTGCCAGTATCCATAGCCTGGTCTTTAATCGCATTCAAACCTGATAGATACAGCGATTTTAAATTTCTAAAAAAAGACGCGAAGAATGAACCAAGGCCCCGCCCATGTTGTACGACTCGTGGTGACTCATATAATGATCCTATGTGACTTAATCCACTCCCGATTTGTTTAGAGTAATATGAAGAATACACTTGCTCCATGTCAGTCCGTTACACTTCTGAATGAAATATTATTTGTGCTCTCGTTTATATTAGTTTTATTTTAATTACGTTTCTTTTTTCTAAAGTGAAGAGTAATGTAAGTAGGTGTAATGGAATCACGAAAATTATATTTGGAACCGTCTGTACTAACTATGAGTATAGAGATGTCTTTTATAGTAGCAATTTCAAGGCTATAGTACTCTACGCTGGTGAACTCAAAACACTTGTTTTTTCCATTAAACGACAAAACCCGAAGACATCTTAAAATTTTATCTCCAACGCAACGAGGTTTTATTATATCAGTATAAATAAATAATGGTGAATATTCCTGCGCTTGTTCTTGATGTGTATCACTTTCAATGTTAGCATTATTTAAAAACAGTTCGGTTATTCCAACTTCCCACTGATCATATGTAATAGGAGGAAGATTTACAATATTTGTAAATGAGGACAGAGTATTCTTTTCGTAAACGACAACTGAATTGTTGCTTAATAAGGTTACATAAAAATCCTCCATGTAGTTCATAGTTTAAAAGGCGTTAGATAAATGAACTCAAAACACGATTGTAATAGTTTTTATTTAATGTTAGCTCAAATGTACATTTTTATAAAGCAATCCACTTAAAACTATTTTCACCCTTCTGAATAGAAGATTTCTGTCTCAATTTTCGTTTTCCGTCTGAAATGATAGCATCTGTAGAAAGACCATTTTTAATTAAATCAGCCTTAGTTTTAAGTTGGCTTCTAAGCCGGGTGTTATATGGAGAAATGCGTTTTTGAATTATCGATTTTACATTAGGTTTTGTAGGTTGTCTGCTTACTTGGTGTGGTGTTGCTTCTTTAGTTCTATTTAAGAATTTTTCAGGCGTCATAAATTCATCTTTTGAAATGCTATCATCTAAGTCACTTTGCAATTTTTCGCCAAAATTTTTGATTGTGCTGTCATCCAAGTCACTTTGCAATTTTTCGCTACTACTTTGGAATATGCCGTCATTGTTCACGTTTTAGAGGAGGATTTCAGATTTTTCAGTGTTAACTTTTTCGTCTTCTACATCACTTTTAGAAAGCGCCATTTCGGGTATATGGTCAAAGTTTTGCTTAATTGGTTTTAATTTTCTTCTAATATAAGTATTTAATTCTTATTTAATTTTGATCCATTTGTTATATTCTGAAAGGGAGACATTGTTGAAATATGGTAACAGCTTTCTATTAATAACTTCCGCTGAATGTTTTTCGTCCATCATCGCGTCGTATGCACTTGGGTACAACAAGATTACTTTATTTAGCTTCGGCTTAAATTTATTGAACATTATCTAACAATTTTCCGATAAATCCGCTTAATAATGATGCTACGATTATAGGTAAGAAGCCACCACCTTTCTGCACAAGAACCTTTCTTTTAGACTTTATGGACGCGTTTGGTCTCGAGATGAACCTAAGTTCTTTTTTATACTTTTTTAAAACCTTCAAATCTTTATTTTTTAGTTTAGTGTTTCCAGCTATTGTGTTAAAGATAATCTCAGTTAAAGTTTTAATTAATTCATCATCAGCACAGTTGAGTATAGCTTTTCTTAATTTTCTATTATTGGTTTTGAGGACATACAGCATATGTTTGTGGTTCTTCAATCGCTTTAAACTCTTTTTTAAGACCATTTTCTCCGGTGTCACAGAAGCAATAGCAAAAATTCGGATTAAATATGTTCGTTCTGTACCTTAATAAATCATTTACGATTTGTGTAAGGTCGATTAATAAATAACCGTGAGGTTTGCTAGTCACATCTTTATATATTCTCATAAGTTCAGATGAATTTTCTGGATGAATTTGCCTTGCTATATGTTGAAACTGTAGGATATCTCTAGGATTTTTAAACACAACTATATATATTGAATTCAATGAAATATCTCTTGTGTGCGACGATTTGTGAAATATGTTTTGTGTTACTACAATGACAGAAAAATTCCTATGGTGTGACCCCTTTGTGAAAAGTTCACAAACCGTTTTGTTGAAAGCTCCCATCATTAAGTCATCGAGTACGACGATAGTTGGTTCGTTGAGAACATTTTCCAAGTTTTCTAGTATTCCATTGTTATATTCAATATGCGCAACATTATTTATATCAGGTTTCGCATTTTCTTCACCATAACACCAAATTATTCGATCAATTTTCACATTAATCAAGAAATCCTTATTGTGATAAGATTTTTCAAAAATGTTGTTTTGCCTGACCCTGATGGTCCACTAATAAGCATAGTAAATGGATGGTAAAACTGATAAAACATGTTGTCTTGTTAATTATAAACTAGAGAATAAACTAGGACTTCATAGAATTCGTCATTTTATAAATATTTATTTATTTAATTTGAAGTAATAACTTCAA
>NW_024001246.1:0-4436 GCF_014805625.2 Glossina fuscipes
GGCATGCCGTTATTGCTCCGCTTGCGGTTGATCCAGACCGACAGACATCCTACCCAAGGTTTGTTCGCGGCCGTTACAGCTCGGACCCATCGATATCGCCTGCGATATGGAATGTGTACGTCAAAAAGTCCGCGGACAGACCGACTATACCCTCGACGACCGACTACTACGGACCAACGTGTGGCTTCGACCCACGCCCTGAGTTTAAGAGTCTCTGTTCTACCGACTGAGTTAGCCGGGCAGACTCGGTGTATACTCGAGAGGTTTTAGAGAAGAGAATACATTCGGCTTGTTATACCCCTAGCTTCCGCCCTGTCTTCTAGCTGGTGTCATCGAACTTGCACCTTGTGACTAACCTGTCTAATCTGTTCATTCCGTAAGTCGAGAAACCCTTTGAGTAGTAGATTTTGCATCCGATATTGTTGACTTTCATTTGCGATTCTTTGCAACAAGTTTAGCAACCTTTCGCGATCTATGGGTCGTGAACCTCTCAACGCTTCCGTGGCCAAGTCGAAAGGTGTTCGACTACTGCTGCCATCATTATTACTTCCACTACTCGTGTTGGTAGAGAATTTGAGTTCACTGTTTATCATCGTTGAGCGGCCGCTTGATGCTAGATTTATTGGAGCCTGGTTTATGTACGCTTGCGGGGCAGGCTGAGAACAAGATTTACGATGCTGAGCTGTTGCAGTTACGGTAGTTGCAGGTGGATGACGCCTTGAAGATTTCCGTGTACTATGTTGGCTACTTAAATTTTCACTGATGCGTGTACGTTTCGCCAGTTTGTTTTGATTAGCATGACTAGCACGGTCGCTAATAGCTGTCGCAGAAGGCAATAGCTGGTTACGGTGACTTACTACTGCTATTGTCGTTTCAGCGTTGTTGAGCTGGCTCTGCTGCTTTTGTTGACGCCGATTACGTAAAGGTGACGTTGACGAGGTGATTTCAATAGATCCGCTGAACTTTTCGCGTGTGTTGTGTGGCAATGTTTCCTTACCTTCATCTAGAGAGGTTTGCTTTACATCAGTCAGTTGAAGTGACGAGTTTCGGTAGCTCTTGGAGTTATCGTTTCCTTGGCTTATGGCGTCTAAAACTTGGCATTTATTCGGAGACTTAATAGTGTCTGCTTTGGTGGCGACAGATAAGCCAAAAGCTTTCCAGAAGTCGATGCCGAAATAAAATTGCTGCCGCAACTCTGGTACTATATAAAATTCAACACTCCTGGTTTCGCCCTCCCACTCGACGGGTAAGGTGATGAGCCCCGTTACTGAGGTCTTTTCTCCATTTGCTGTTTTAACGTGTCGATCCCTTAGCTTGATGATTCGATGCCTTCGGTTCTCAAGGAATCTCGTTGCTCCGGCCCCACAACAACTAACGCTGGCTCCTGTGTCCAGAAGAGCGGTTACTTCGGTGTTGTCGACCTTGGTCCGCGCAAACAACCTGTCATCGTGTTCTAGGGACACAATCGCTGAGACCTCCTCTCGCTGAAACCTCTTGTACGCCTTCCTCCTGTGGCGTAATATCAGAATTTTCCTATGTTTCCTCGTGAGCGCCCGCCTTCTAAAAATTTCTGCGCTGAAGATCTCGTGGCGCTTCCGCTGGTAGTCCGCGATCCTCTGTGCCAAGCTTCGGTACTCGGGGATGCCTTGATCCGTTGCTGGTGTTATCGTTGTGCCTGTTGCTGCTCGCGTTAATATTGTCACTGCTGAGGCTGGCGTTGTTATCGCTGTTGTTGGTGGTGTTGTTACTGTTGATGGTGTTGTTATTGCTATTGTTGTCGCTGTTATTGCTGCTGTTGATGTTGTTGTTGCTGTCATCGTTGATGTTGTTGTCATTGCCATTGTTGTCACTGTTGCTGTTGTTGTTGGTGTTGATGTTGATGTGGTTGCTGCTGTTCCGGGTGACGTTTCGTCTGGCAGGGGTTCCCGGCTTGCCTCGCCAGCCTGGTGTTTTCCGATGCGGGTACAGCGCCGTAGCTCTCATTCCTGCCGCATATGAAACAGACCATGTGGTGGAAAGGACACCTGCATCGATCTTCTCTAGTGTTTTCTGCTGGATTTCTCAGAAAGTGATCTCCCGGCATACCGCACACATAGCAGGTCATCAGATGGAAGGGTGACTGGCAGAAGGCCATGCTCTGCGCTGTCTTCACTGCGATCGCTGGTGCTGGTGTGGTGGTACAGTGCTGGGGTGTTGCCACTGCTGCTGCTGCTTCTTGTTTTGGCTGGCCTGCACGTGATGCTGCCGGTTGCAGATGGTGCCGCTCGTCCGGATGGTTACTTGTGTTGCCTGTGTTGATCCATCTCCTTTCGTGTTTCATAGCCCCGCCGTTTTCGCGTTGCCTGTCGCTGTTTGGACCATGCCGCGGCGCTAGGGCTTCGACCGCTTCGCGACGAACCCCGTCACCATTTTCACCTCCCTGACCGATCTCGCTCACGTGTTTCGGCCTGCTTCTATTTTCTCTCAACAGCTTTTCTGCCCTCTTGCACTCGGATTTGAACTCGCCAATGCTTTCTACTTTGGTGGCGAAAATCAGTGCGGCCAGACTAGGCTTAAGGTTGGACTTCATTATTTTAATCATTTCTGCCTCCGGGATCTTTCTGCGTAGGCGGAATGTCAGGTCGTGTATCTCCGCGTAATAGTCCTCGAAGCTCTCCGCATGCTGCTGCTTTCGCTCCATGACTTCTCTGATTATCTCGTAATCAGAGTCTGCAGTCTTGAATTGGTTGAGGAGCTCAGCTTTCAGCGTGAAATAATCAAAGGTGATGTCTCCTTCTCTATCCTCGAGCAGCTGCCAATACCATTTGCTGGCCGGACCGGTCACTAGGCAGTGAAACTCGGCAAACAATTCTTCATGGCTTATCTGGTGCTGCTGTCTGAGCCGTTCCACTCGGAACACAAAGCTCTCGACCGTAAGACCCTTACCGGAGCCGTCAAATTTAATGTGCCAGCGATTGAGGTCTATGTTCCGCCTCCGGGTGTTTTCATCGCTGGTGCGCTGCTGTCCTGTCTGCTGGTCGTGGTGGTAACTGCCGCTGGGCTGCGCTACTGTCTGGGGTGGCATCTGCTGTTGTGGTGTTGAAGCTGATGCTGCTATTAAAAAATTTTGTGTCCCTTCGCTGTCTCGTGATTGGGTTCGCTGCGTTGCTGCGGACTTCTCCTGCTTTAGGTGGCTAATCTCCTGCATGCAGCTTAGGAGCATTTCATGTTGTTGTTTTAGCATGCTCGCTAGGTCTAGATCCGAGCTAGCTGTTTCTCCTGCTGGGCCTGGTTGGCGGTGACCGCTGTGACCATTATCTGCGATGTTGCTACCGGCGTTGTGAGTGATGTCTGTCGTTTCGTTGTCGGACATTTTAAAAAGGTAGTTCAGCTTCCTGCTGAGGCTGTTAAAGAGTGATGCTGCACTGCTATCTGCAGGATACTCTACGGTGGTGTAGTTTCCCCCGAGCTGGTATTGCTGGAGTACTGGATCCAATCGGGTCGCCAGGGACTCGTCTGCCGTTTGTGAAGCGTGGGCTGGATTGCAGCTTGGGTTCATACCAGGTTGGACCCCCCGATTGCTACGTTTTCTAGCCCTACTGCTATCGTACAACAGGTAACCGAAGACCCTTGAGAAAAAAACTCCCCGAAGACAATACCCTAGCACCGCAAGGACTAGGTACAAACCAAACTTGAAGAAAAACTACCAATATACCCCCCTTTCTTAAACCAACAATCCGATGTCGTAGTCGTGACTTGACACGGTCGATAGAAGAGAAGCAGAAGCAGAACAATCAATCTGAACAAAGAAGGTAATTAATGTGGCAAAACTGACCACTAAGACCGGAAAGAAATAAACCAAGCGAAGTGCTTACAACATTCGTTATTTAGAGATGTTTTGTATCTTAATCTTAATATTTCTTCCTTTACATCTATGTATATATATATATGAGTTTTCTTCTCTTATATCGTATCTTTTGTGTGTTTTCCCTTTTTTTTTTTTTTTTTTTCTTTTATATCTATCTATATATATAGCGAGAAAATAAACGTATATATAATAAGAATGGTTAAAAATAAACGTATGTATGATAAGAATGGTTATCAAAAAACGTATGTAAACGTATGTATAATAAGAATGGTTAAAAATAAACGTATGTATAATAAGAATGTCTCCTAGAGACTTCGATTTCTTTTTTTTTTTTTTTTTTTTTTTTTTTTAAACGCCCGTGCTGTGGCTGAGCACGGCGTGGGTGTGCACCTGAGGTTCCGTTTCCCCCCCGATTATTCTTCCCGGACCCCACAACATTTGACTTCTCTTTCCTCCTGAACAGTCGACCCCCACCGTGTTTTACATGCACGATTTGGTGGGCGTACCGCTCAAGAACCCCCCTTATACTGCCGCCCTGCCCAACAGATCCACGCCGGAGCGACAGAACTGCGATAACAGTTTGGCGAAC